>NC_056714.1:2357470-2550729 GCF_018831695.1 Puntigrus tetrazona | reverse complement strand
CAGAGTTTTAATAAACAGTATCACTGGGTCTCTCTCTCCAGCTTGTAATAATCTACAGTGGAATACTTTGTCTCTCTCTGCCAGACGAGACATACGCTATGGAGGAGACAGCAGATGGTCCTGCCAGTGCTTTTTAGCTGGAAGATACTCTATTAGTTCTTAAATTGCTTTGGACATGCATTCATTCATTCTTTCGACAACCATAATTAAACACGCTAAGATGAAGGATTATGAAAACATTTGGAAATAAAACTAATGGTTGATGTTTTATACACAGACAGACAGATAGATAAAGAGAGATGGTTTTTCTTCTATTAAAACAAACTTTGAAAACTGGTTTCATAATTTTACGATTTAAGGCCAGAATAACTGAAATGAAACAATCAAGATGAGACTGAATGCAAACTTTAATTCAAGAGGGTTGAATACAAAATAATATGGCACAAAATGCTTAAGAATTATAATCATATTTCTTACACAGGCCACTTATTTTCAGGGGCCCAACACTACAAATAAATATATCTATAAATAAAATGTTAATTTTCGGAGCTCATTTGACATCACTCGATACTGGCCATTGCAGAATATTCTTTTACCAAAATTTGTGGGGTTGCTTTTTTTATCACTCCATTCAACACCTCTCAATCAGCGTGGCTCCATTTGGCTGAATCTGTAGATAGTATATCCCTACACACTTCAGACTTCATCTGGCTGCTTCTTTGTCTTCTACATCTTGGCGAAACACTGCGTCTCATTTATAAAATGTTGCGCAGAAACCATCCTAAATTTGAGCATCCGATACGCGTATGTGCGATTCATAGAATGAATGTACACACAAAAATTGCGCGTACGCCTCTCATTCAGATGTGAAATCTATGAATCCTAAATGATCCTGAACTCGAGCGCAAATAAATGGTTTTATAAATGAGTCCCCAGTAACCCAGTGGAGCCATCTCCATACTTTTGTCTTCCCATAATTCTGCTACACGATGCTATTAATTTCTGCAGCCCAAAAATGTTTTTCCAGAAGTGGCTTGGCTGTGTTTTTAGATTTTTATTTGATTGTTAATTTTATTTATCTGTTTTATTGGCAAATTGATCTTTAAAAAACAACAAAAATCTGAGATCGTCTTTGTTTTTTTTTACTAAGAACATTAGGAAATGTAAGAAATACAACACTGAAAACTGGAAAAAGATAGTTATATTCTCAGATTACATGAATTAATCATTAAGACATTTAAAAGAACAGAGCACACATTATAACGGTCTTGCACAGATTTAGAAACTCCTAGAAGATAAAATGCTGGCAAGTCTGGGGCAAAGTGACGATGTTTAAATTTTATTGCATTTTATCCTACTTGTTGACTGGAGACAAATGTGTACAAATATATGTTCCTGTATATTAAATATTTTAACATAATGTTTATTTAGGTGGAAGAACCTGAGTACATAGTTATGAACGGTCGCAGAGCACCTTCCAGCATATCTAGACTTATCTCTCCAGGAACCTCTGTCATAAACAGCAGAGAGTCTTTGTTTCTATAAAACTTCTCTACCCATAGCGACAAGCCCAGACTGGCCATAATCGAACGCTCCGCTGCATGCCTGGAGAGGTTCGTCCTTCATTCTGTTTGGTCTTAATAACTGTACACGGGTCAGTGGCTAAATCAGAATACCTGCGCCAGGAATTAAAATGGCTTTGAATATGCTTAAAAGAGCAGGTCGGGTTTAATGAGACTAATTTAACAGCCGCACTCTACTTTGACTAGCAGAAAAGAAGTTGAAGAATTCAAATCATCACTTATGATAACCCTTTTTAGTCTTGTTTACAAAGCCGCTTTATGACTGCAGAGCCAACCGTGCCTTGTAAAATGCCCTCGCTGGTGAGCTTGTTGTCATTATTTAAATGAGGTTTATTGGCCAGCAGTGTCCAGGGACTATGAGAGCGGTATGTTGCCTGAACGTCTACAGCGCCAAGCGTTCACTTCGAGGTTTGAAGATAGGAGTCTTTTGCTGGTCACAGTCTGGAAACCATCCCAAAGCTTCTAGAGCAAAACACTGGCCAGGGTCTGGTGGGTTAATTAGGAGAAATTTAATTTAAGATAAGTTGCACTACAAATCCAAAGTCCACTAAATCCACAGCTCTAAGAAGGAGGAATTAGAGAGGCATTTCAAGCCTTTACCTCTAATTCAATAATTGCCTTTGGCTAAATTTGGCCAGATATCTTTTCACGTGAAATATATTTTTCCTTTGAAAGAGGGCCAGTTTATGTTATTTCATGAAGATTATGGAGAATATAGGCATTAGAAAGAGGCTAAGCGTAAATCCACAGGGCATGAGCTATTTTCATTGCAGACTATAAATATTAGGTTGGATTCGATAGATACATCTCTGTGCATGTTCTAAAGCGAACAGCTCAATGTTGTATTTTAATATATAACATACGCTGAAGCGAATCAGAGAAAATTCATACGAGATAAAGCTCCTCCGCAGCCTTGTGGGTTTAATAGAAAGAGCAGATCTGATCTTTTCTCTTCACATACGGTTAGGAGGAGAATGTGGTCTGACTTGTGATATCCCCGCTTGTCTTTAGTGTGTAGGCAAACCCGTGCGATGTGAGAATCTGACCTGTTGTACCTTTCCACTCATCATAGACTAGGTGTAGTGTAGTAGTTAGGAAATTGGAAATTTTGTTAGGAATCGGCTCAAAAGCCTGGCCCTAAATGGGAATTTCTTTTAGCTGGTGCAGTGTCCTCTGTAAATGTCGCTACATCGCACCACTCTTACTGTGTCTTCTGCCAGAGCCAGGCTTCCGGCTCTGTGGGAGGTCCGGTTAGTTTCTTACGCTGCTCTTTCTGGGCATGTGATGAGCCGCCCGGCATCCAATCAGCCGGCGTGGAACAAAAGCAGGAGCTCAGGCAGCACACCTCCCAGCATCCTGCACCTCCGCTGGCTCTGGAGCAAGGTGGGCTCTTTTGGAGAAAAGACCCCTGCCCAACAGACTGTAAAAAGGCCAGGAAATCTACTGTCCTAGCACTCCAAGAGTGTTGATATCTAAAAAAAAAAATAGGGAGCTTCTTATGCACATGCACACACACACATGCTCACTTCACTTCATTCTATCAGTAATACCATAAAGTTCCCAGAGGGAGGTGGAAAGAGGGCCAATGTAATGATTGTACATCAGTTCATAGACAGGAAATACACTTTTCACCATCGTGCCATAACTGTCTCAAATAATTAATATTCTTTATGCTTAATATTTTTTTGCACACATGCGGAAAAACAGAGATAAGAGGAGGGAAATATCTAGAATTTAAATATATCTCATTTCAAGTAATCATTTTGTGGATAGAGGAAGGGGATTAATTAAAAGGTTACTCCACCCCCCAAATTAAAATAATTTTATTTAATTGCCCCCTTTCCCCTATGTCAAGTTTCAAGCGGCATTAAAAGCTTGGTTAAGTTATCAGAACCACAATTTAAGATATTTTGGATGAGAATAGGGAGGTTGACACTGCCACAATCCAAGAAAGGGAGTATAAAAAACATGGTCAGAATAGACCAATATCTCAGGGGAGAATCCCATACAATAGATCTAGACAGGTGGAGCTGGGGAGGGGGAAGGCTGAGAAGGTCACTAGGACGGCCTTTAATTTGCTGCCATTTAACAATAAGTGCAGTAAAACAATAAAACTATCTGTGCTGGGCAAACCAATGAGTGTGATTACCATAATAAGCAAAAAATAGTATAAACAAAAAAATACCAAGCAGGATAATAGACTAGAAATAGATGACACTAGAAGATGCATAATGTTAATAATGTCATGCCTGCTCTTCTGTGAAACAAATGGTGGACAATAATTATATATGTTAAAAAGTATTACTTCACACTTTTTGGGGTATATTTCAAGTATCTTAGATTATTATGTAAAATCTGTGATACTGTATTACAGTATGAATAGACTAATTAATTCATCTGATACCATCTCTGTACAATGGCATACTACTTTGTTACTTTTTGAAAGAGAGAACAAAGGCACTTCAGAGACTGGAAAAGTTAAATTAAATCTTTACGCTTTCTAAAAAGTCTCTTTCTACTCCTAAAGGCAAACAAGTGCCTAGTGTAGGCCCTATCACAGTCTGCTGAAACCTCCTGCCTAATGTCTGACCATTAGAGTAATGAACATGCTTTGTTGTGGATGAAATATAGCTTCAACAGTAGTTCTTCTTCAACGCAAAGGGCAGGAATAGGTTAAAGATTTATGAACCTCTAAGTATGCTGCACATAAACCTCTAGTGGTAGAACGGAGATGTTGGCGTGAGTTCATAAGATACTAGCCAGCCATCATACAAAGCATGCCAAATGCCTGTGTCTGGATAGTGTTAGCTGAGGGAAACTACTAGACAATGATGTTCTGCAGATGCTCACATCTGCTCAAAGCTGTAGCTTATATCCGGCACTGATAAGGGCTTTCTTATTTCTTCAGCTATAGGGCTAGCTCTCACACTTCCTGATCACGAGAGATGGAGCGTTCTTACAGAGGCTTTTGCTATGTCGCAGTCTCCATGGCGATCTGTGACGCTGGAGCAAGATTTTGTAGGATGAAAATGATGACTGGTCCGCATAATCACGGGAACTATTCATATCAACGTTAATTAACGTGGCATGCTGCTTCTATTAGTTCTACTCGTGCTAGCGCTTTATCTGTGAGAGGAGCCGTTTGTTTGTGGGTGAAATCATATTTCACAAAAGATAATCAGAGACAGCACACTCTGACTTTTTAAAGGCATGATATGATCTCAGTCTGTTAACAAAGGCCACCATTAGATATTCCTGGAGCTTAGGCTTAAAATTAAATGCAGTCGGTGCTGAGATACAGCCACACTGCTTCGACCTTTGAATATGGCAAAATGTTCTTGCGTGTATTATTGCAAAGATAAAGTTTAAAGAGCTTTCATCTAAAATAAAAGTCTTTAAAAATAAAATCTGCCTTGAGAAATAAATCCTTTTCCATATCAGTACTGCGCCAGTGCTACAACAGGATGATCCAAATAAGCATAGGGATATGAGATCTGACATGTTTGGGTTTGGGGCAGGAAGATTCTGGGTTTAACTCTCTGGCCTTCGTGTGAATATTACACGGCCTTGTCTTCCCATCTGTCCAGTGGCTTCATATGTGGCGGTATATTGGTACTATGGGAGTTATAACTGCCTAGTGATCAACATCTGCAGGCATTGACATCACAGGATACTTTGATTTTAAAATACTTTCAGCAACACTTTACAATAAAATAAACTAAGAACAGCCTTTATTAATCAAATTGTTGGTTCACCTTTTAATACATTTTCAGTAGTTTGGAGTTGCATAGATTAACATTAGTTAAACACGAAAAAGCAAGAATAGGAAAATAGGTAATTAATAGAATTCACATTAAATATATGTTTGCTGTAAAGGATTACATACTTCAGATTAAATTTCATATTACAAGATTTATACAAATTTTACATAATGATGGTAATTTCCAAAGAGACTCTATGTAGGGTAGGTAAATGAAGGACCTAAAACAGATCTACATTGTACTCTATACTTCACTGGCATTAATTAAGTTATTAAATTGTCCATTTAAATAAATAAAATGGTAATTGTCAGAAAGGAAGGTCTGAATACCACTATAAAATGTCAAGTTTACAAACATATTATATTATTCTAATGTAATCCAATATAAACTAGCACAAACTTTATAAAAAATGTAGCATTAATATTACAACAAAGTACAGTTTTGTGTTAAATATACTAGCTCTATAAAGAACAGCCTGAGGTTGAGATTGTCTTTCCAGATGCATGTTTCTAAAAGTAACAGTTTTGAGACATACACCATTATTCACATAGAAGCTGAGCAAGGACAGGGTAAGCAACAAGATAATGAGAGAGATGAAGCTGGTCATGTAGCCTTATTACGGAGAAATCCAAACACAAACACATACTTGCTAGCGCCAGTCTTCATTTTTATTACTGCGGCACACAAAATACATGGTTTCTTATGCATGATGAATGAATTTCCTGCTCTAAGCCTTCAGAGGTAATTGGGATCGATGGCAACTTCCTCAGCGAGAACTTTTGAAAAGCAGTCAAAAATGGAGACAGCGCTTTTGCTATGAGAACAAACATTCTGCAAGGAATGAGGGCAGAAAGTGTCAAGATTGGCTGTGCTATGTAAAATTAACAAATAATAGCCATGTTAGCTGACCATCATCTGAGGTCTCTACTTTGTTCCGGAGATACTCTGCGGGACAAACATTACAGTGCAATAGGCAGACAGGAGACAGAATTACATTAGATTTCATCAGCATTGACACACTAATGAAGCGAAGGCCTGCTTCATTTTCTTTCTGGGCACATTGTATTGAAATACAAGACATTGGTAATTATGTTTATGAACAAAAGTGCTCATTAGATATTGTTTACCTTTTGTTTTGTCTCTATGAGGACCTTCTTATGACATGGATGGAGGGATATAGACAAAGAACAGGCCACAGTCTTGAAAATCGAATTTGTGAATATTTGATACACTGCTTGTATTTGTGCATTTCAGTCCCATACAGAGTGATAAGGGGAGAAGCTCTTGTGGGCTTTTTGACTAAATAGAGAGAACATGCGGC
Organism: Puntigrus tetrazona; assembly: GCF_018831695.1. Classification (NCBI taxonomy): domain Eukaryota; kingdom Metazoa; phylum Chordata; class Actinopteri; order Cypriniformes; family Cyprinidae; genus Puntigrus; species Puntigrus tetrazona. The sequence continues at coordinate 2,544,064 of NC_056714.1, read as the reverse complement.
CAAATTTTCCGAGGAGAAGTCAGTTAGAAAATCTCAGAAGAATACTCCCACACACAGGCACACACAAACAGTGAGGTGAGTCATCTATATACCTTTCCAGACTCCTCCGCTGTCTGCCTTCTTGGGCTATTGTTTTCCATGAAGTATCACCTAAGACTCAGGTTGGCTGGTCACCGACCTCAAGTGCCAACGGTGGAGTCCACTAGACTCAGCCACTAAAATGACTGAAATGCTATAGTACACTGGAGATCAGGCCATGTACTGGAGCTGTCTCAGCACAGTTCCAAAGTCACTCCCTCACATTCTTATGGAAAGACTCTGCCAGTGCACGCTGTGAACTCCCTTGCTAAAAAAAAAGAGGAGTCTGTGGCTCTAGTCCTAACAATCAATGGTAGCCATGCATATAAAAATAAAATGAGCAAATAATAAATAAATATAGGACTAGGACTGCAAATAAAGACATTATAAAAGTGAGAATAATTTTAAAAGAATGATTAGAATTGATATGTTTATTACATAAAATATGTATTCTGTAATAGTAATATTTTATCTAGAAATTATATATAATATTTTAAAATATTTTATCTAAAAATAACAAATTATCTTTTGGTATCTTTATAGTTAATTAATTGATTTATATATATATATATATATATATATATATATATATATATATATATATATATATATATAGTTATAAAGTTTAAAGTTATTTATAGTTAACACTTAATGATTTAAGGTTATAATAATAATGTTAGGAATCTTTAAAATGCAACACTTCATGTTTGTCTCACAGTTATATGTAATTAAGTAATTTTTTTTTCAATTTTTAATCATGATTTATAGTAAAATCTTGAAATTCAACGATTTATAAATTCTTATAAATTACTTAAGCATTTTTAGTTTTAGTCCACGTTAATTTTTTTTACCATGTGTTAACTAGTTGTGTAATATATTATTACCTGATGGAAATGATGAGATGAAGGCCTGATAAAAAGTTTCCATGTATAGCCAAAATGTGCCCTTCATACATCTCTTAAAGCTGAATTTTGTTTTAATAAAAAATCTAAACCAGTGGACATGAAAATGTGATAGATGTTGCATTATTGCGCCCATTTGTCTTCTATTAAAGAGGTTCTAGGTCACAGCCAATGACTTTTTCCTCCCTCTCCTTTGGGCTACATTTGAATCTCCTGGCTTAAACCTACAGATAGCACTCTCATTTATATTTGGACAATGTGGATTTCTAGGCACTGGCTCATCTGTAATATATCATAGAAATATTAAATGTGCCCAATGACAACATGACTACCAGTAGCTGCACTGGGACTATGTTTACACTGTGATGTTAAGAGGGAACTATATGCTTTCTAGATGTTGAAAACAAATCTAATCACTGTTTTGTTTTGTCTTTGATGAGATATGACAGTCTACAGTCAGCGATGTTCAGTGGATTCAGATCTGGATTATGGGTCATGTTCCCTTTACACAAGACAGTAAACCATTTCTATATGGCTTGGTTTTTGTGCTTCATGCTGCCCAAACTGACCTCTCAGATTTTTGCAAATAAAAGTAGGGAGCTTTACAAGAATGTTGATATAGGATATCCATACACAATAAGCCATTGAATGTATTTATTTTATTAGTCTAGGTTGATTGGACTATTTTTAGATAGCAAAATGTTCTTATTAATTAAATATATGCTGCTTGGGAGGATTCGTTCATTTTACTGCTGGTTTTATTTTTAAAAGTTTAAGTTGCTGCGTTATTTTGCCGGTGGCTGTAATTAGAAATGACAAAAAAGACTTTTTAATTACCTGTAAATAATTTGCATGATTTGATTTCAAACCTCGTGACCGCAGCTATAATGGCGCTATGACGGCTACATGGATTTTTTTTTCTTTTATTAATATGAATATTCCCAAACATACTCACTATATTACTAAAATATTTTTATATGTCCTTATTTCTGAAGTATGAAGCAAGTAAATTCTTCTGATTTGGAAGTTTAAACACCCAAACACTTTGTAAGAGTAAGTCTCATTAATCTGGGAGAAGAGCAGGAATAAACTTTATACAGTAATTCATTCATATAATCTATGAATAAAACATTGTCAGATTTGTAAAGATTGCATTTTTGCCATTTCTATAACAAATCAATCAATCAATCAACTAATCAATCAATCATTTTATTTATACAGCGCTTTTAACAGCACAGATTGCATCAAAGCACTGAACAGTATAAAATAGAAGAATACAGGGAGTAAGGGATGTATATTGGCTAAGTTGAATAATTTATTATTAAAATGTAGAGGCGGCCTCTGTAATTCCATGTTAATCACTTCAGTAGTTAAACGTGCCCCAACTAAGCAGCCAGAGGCGTACAGTGCAAAGGGAACCAAAACCTATTCAGTGCGTATTTTATATAACAAAACTATAATGTATATAATTATACAGTCGTATTAGCACTTATGTGTGTATTTCTCTAAAATGGTGAAACTTAAAATAAACATTATATGGTCTAAAACATATTTTGTGATAATGTGCTTATAAAGCGTCTGTCTGACCTTACAGATTTAGATCTACCAGTTGATGGCGCGGAAGCACTGAACATCCTAATCACACCGTGACTGATACATTACCAGCTAAAGGAGTTAACCAACCAACGAAACCAGCGATGCACTTAAACATTTCTTTCCTATTTTCCCTTTCTATCTCCTCTTTTTCCACCTCTGTAATGTTTTCTAATGTGTGCTGTCTTTTTAGCAACACTCCAACATCAAATGAAGACGGCAGCCCAGCTGCGCCTTCTATATGCAATTCTAGACTCAGCAACCCTGATGCTCTCTCTAAAAATTTCTCTTTCTTTAGCACAAGACTGGGAGGTGGAGGTACTGGCCTCTTTATTTCTAACAATTGAAATAGTCAACCTACGCTCCTAATGCAATAATAACTCATTTAATCTCGTGCTATTACTGTAAATAGCTCCAGTAAAATTCTTTGTTGTAGCCATTTGCTCACCCTCCTAAGCAATTGGGCATCTTCCTGATGGAGCTGGATGGACTGCTGTTCTCCAAGGATGGCAGTCCACTTATAGTCTTTTGGTGAGTTCAGTATTCATTTGGACGAGTCTTATGCTGCAGATTTCATTTCTGCAGCTTTATTTGACTTCCAACACCTTACCACCACACAAATCTGGCCGCCAACACCTTTTACCTTTTACTTACGTTTGAAGCATCCTAGATGTATATGAAAAATTGTCAAGTGTCGGTTCCAAGTCTTTCCATGTTTGTTTTGCTGCATACAGCTCAGAAGACATTAAATAAAGCACACGCATCCATAATAAAACTTCTCTCACACTGTTGGGAGGTTAAATAAACGCCTCCTGTAGCAAATCCAGTAATTTTTCTAGGATAAATATCCACATTTTAAATGTAATAAACATTTTTCTCACTTCTGCTGACTGTAGTGTACCAAAGCAGGATGACAGAAGATGTATACGTTGTGTGATTAGTAAAGAGTGTAAAGCCATTATTTTTCATAGTTGATTGTGTGTTACTAATACTACAGTAGTACCATATGTTATAACTTTACTATTAGTAAGTAGTTATTAAACACTTCATCATTAAAGTTGGATTTATACCTTATATTGCTATCATATACTGTTGTGTACCAAAATTAAAATAACATTTCCCCAAAATCAGGTTTTATCTGAGATACAAGATTGATAAGACTTGGGAGCAGGGAGATACAGAGATTAATGGTGCGGAGACAGACGCCAGCCACAAGCTGCCAGCAGTGTTCATCAAAGTCTGTGGTCGCATTGAGCCTTTTACAAGAGACAAGGCTTTACGAGGCTAACTAAAGCTGATTGTGGTTACATACATCCTCCTAAACTCTATTTTTAAACATTAGAGCTATGAGTGATGCAATACCAAAATAAAAACGATAAACTGACTAGGCTATCTAATCGTGAGGAAATTAATCTGCATGCAAACAAAGTCGGTGGTCACATTGAGCCTTTTGACAAGAGAAAAGGCTTCAGTTAAAACAAAGCTAATGACTATGGATACATACATCTTCCTAAACTTTATTTTAAAGGTTTAAGATCTATAATTGATGCGATAAAAAAGCGATGAGCATTACAGCTATCGATTTTTTTTTAATAAAACAGGCCTACTCAAATGCATCTAACCTAACTATTACAGGACGTGATGCTCGATGAGGATTTGTTGCGACTCTCAATCTTGAGGAGACATGCAGCAAAGGTTTCCATCCAGTGACGATTTACACAAGCCATTGTGTTACAGATAACATTTGTAAAACCCTACACACTTCTGACAACTACTTCATAACATTTTGCTAACTGTGAGGCACAAACCCTCTACTGGTTAGCTCTAGATGAAACCTCTATTCCCTTTCACACCTCAAGCATCTTTTCTCTGCAGTCTCTTTCTCTCTTTCTTCACCTACCCATTTCACATCACTGCATATGAACACTGCCACTGATACTTTATTCTCACTTTAACTTCTTGTCTAGACAATTTATGTCCTCTATCCTCCAGGCCAGCACAGGCTGCCTTCTAACCCCTGGATATCTGATGTTCTTCATGAGTATCGGACCACACTTAGGGCAGCAGAGAGAAATGGCCACGAATCAAAAGATCCGTCAGACTTGATTATGTATCAATCTTTGCTTTTACTTTTTTCTGCAGAAGTCAATACCGCTAAGCCTTCTTATTTTCACAACAAGATCAACAGCTCTTCTGACACACATAATCTCTTCAAAACATTCAATTCTGTTTTCTGTCCCCTCCACCACCTCCTTAACAGCCAATGACATTGCCAGATTCTTCCACAAACAAAACAAGAACAACCAGTAGTCAGTTCTCAGCTCCACACAGACAGGAACTCAAACTAACCACATTTACTGCTAAACTGCCCTCTTCTCCTTCTGTCCCCTCACTGAGGGGAAGTATCAAACTTCTCCTCTCCAACCGTCCTACAACATGACCTCTAGACCCAATCCCTTCACACCTTCTCCAAGCAATCTCCCTACACTGTTACCAGCACTCACACACATCATCAAACACATTTCTCCTCACAGACACCTCCCCAATGCATTCAAGCAGGCTCAGGTAACCCACTGCTCAAAAAAGCAACATTAAACACTTAATTTACAGATAGCAACAGACCTGTCTCTCTCCTTCCATAAATAGCCAAAACAAATGAATGATTTGTTTTCAACCAGGTATCCTTATTTATTTTACAGAATAACTGACTGGACACTAATCGATCAGGTTTCAGAAGTGGATATTCAACTGAGACCGTGATAATCTCAGTCTCAGAAGCCTTGTGGATTGAAAAGTTGACTCAAAATCATTAGTTCCCATTTTGCTGGATCTATCTGCCGCTTTTGAATCTTCAGATTGTTCTGTCCACCCTTTCATCACTGGGCATCACTGATAGGTCCTTCAAAGGTGCCCTGGAGAGGGATGTTTTCAAAGCGCATTACCTGCTCACTGGAGTACCTCAAGGATCAATTCTAGGATGCTCATGCTGATGACACACAGCTCTATACATTTCAACCAGATGGTAGCTGCATGGATTTCAGCACAATTTCAACATCCAGTTAGATTAATCAACAATTACCCTATCAAGTTCAGTCAATGACCAGCATAAGTCAGTTTATCAATGACAGCAATGACAGATCATGCTTCACAACTTCTTGACCAGGCCCAGTGCTCTTTTAGCTGGATGTCTATCATGCACAATCAAACTCTCTACAAATGATTCAGAATGCAGAGGCATGACTGGTCTTCAGCTGAACCAAAGGAGTCCACGTCACACCTTTCCTTATCTCTTTGCACTGGGTTGCAGAATCAACATCCCCTTCAGAAGTCTAAGATCTGCAAGTGAGCAATCTCAGTGGTCATCACATAGATGTACCTTTTCCAGAAGTTTTTTCGTTCAACTTCCCACCACTATTTGGAATGCTCAATCCTGAAAATGGATCCTTTTATCGTTATTTGACTGTTTGATCTTAATCTCTCCTTGTCTAGCTTGTACAATGCTGAACAATGCCAAAACATTGTACTACATGTACTTCCTGCGTTTATTTGCCTCTTTGTTGTGAATCGCTTATTATATTCCTCAATTGTAAATTGCTTTGGATAAAAGTGTCTTCTCAATGAATAAATGTAAATGTAAAATAATGAACACTAAAACTAGTTTTTGTTTATTTAAATAAATCTGAAATAAAACACAATATAGAAATGTTCTCTTTAGAACCAACTGAAATAAAATATATTGAAGCATAAATCACTAACATGAAAATGTTAAATATAAATATGATCGAAGAAATATATCAAAATGACAAAGCACGCTGAAACAAAAATTCAAACCAACAGCAAGTGAAACATCTTTGTGATGATGACTCAGTCTGAAGAGTTTTATCAGTGCATGCCGCTGTGTAGAAATAGATGTTTTATAGATATCGGCAGTTACAGAAGAAGTTGCAAGGGTATAGTTATGAAATTATCTGTAGTGGAAAGCTACTGCAGATAAAAGAGTCTGTCTTTTCTATCAGGGTCTTAGAAAGACTTTGAGAGGTGAGAGCATCAACATATAGACGTTAAATACAAGGGTACAATGGCTGACTGGTTAACTAATTTGAAAAACCTGACCTTGTTTAATAGCTTACACAATGGTACGAGGGCTCATTCATGGAAACCATTATGGTGAAATGGAAAGTAACATTACAGCTTAATGAAATGAGGAAATTAACTGGACAATACATTTACAATACACTATGGGCATCGTGACTAATAGCCATGAAACCCTAATGCACACTGTAAGTGCAACTCAAAGCATTAAGCGCACACTTAATGCATTCGATCACTTTTGGGCATGTGATGCTTTGAATATTTTGAGCCCTGAATTTCGTTCCTCTGTGTATAATTTTCTTCTCCTGCTTTGTCAATAAAATCGACTAACCAAGCCATTGCTATGTCTTGACTCTCGGGCCCAAGTAATTATCCTTCTAATGGAGGCCTCTGTACAAAAGTGTTATCTCCTCCTGCAGCCCTTGGCACGGCCTCTCTTCTCTTATTTTCTCTGGAAATGGATAAGAAGAGAACACAGTGCGTTAATGGAAGCCTCAGTGCAGCCCTATTAAAAGGCACCTTTACAATCAAGAGATAGCAAAGAATATTTTAGAGCAAATGAGAGAAAATAAATGAGCAATTAAAGATACCAGAGAGGGCTCGAATGTCTGCAGCACTGTGAACCCTCCACACTCCAAGAACGTGTGAAATGAGCTCTGTGTAGCTGGATACACACTGACTGCACACACACACACACACACACACACACATTACTGGATAAATGAGAAACCAATCGTGGCTGAAGCTGGGCACTCTAATTTTAACTATCAGTGACCCAGTGAGAAAACTATCTCAGGTCAACAGAAGACACTGATCCGTAATGCTAACTTGTGACATTTACAAAATGGCAGCGCACTTGACCTGCTCAACACAGCCATTTCCCCACGCCCACAAACACATTCATATTTATACACACGGATATGCAGCCATGTTCTGTATGTATAAATAACAGTGAATTTCAAATGATTCTCTGGGTAGTGTGATAAAACCAGCAAACTGTGCAGTTTTCTAAAACCGAACATCACACAACAATGGAAATTGCCTTTGTGTGCTTTATCTGTATCACTACCACAAAACCAACAATACTGACCAAAGAGACAGACCGAAGGCCTGGTATTTTAATATAATACACATTTGTCACGTTCTTGAACATTTCTCAGTTGATTTTCCAGTTTATTTAGGCATCCAGATATTCTTGTAGTGCACAGTTTAGGCGATTCAAATCATATGACTTTCAATAGAGTTCTCTCACATTCTATTTACATGCCATTTATTTATCAGAATTTTTTTTTTTTTTTGCTTTGCTTTTATTTTCTTTTCTCTCTGTATTTCCTACCCACCCACAAATAAAATATTTGTTCACTTGCCTTTTTAAATGATTTTAATTTATTATTATTTTTTATCTCAAATATTGTTCTTATTAATACTAGACATCCATGATGTCGGTTTTAAATTGCAACTCAAAAACATTCTTAATTCCACTGAACAAATGTGAGTCATCTCTGTTAATAATTATAGAACTTATACTTAACAGTATGGTTCAGCTTCTTCAGTATGGCATCTTCCATGATAGACATATTAATATTTTGTCCACTGGTTCTATTTTTAGTGCATGATATGACAACCTTCTTCTCCCAGAAAATTTCAGTATTCTACCACACACCTGTCTATGTGTGTCATGGAATGACAGCTGGTCTATTATTATTATTGAGTCATTTTATAATAAAACTTATTTTCAGTCAGAATGTCCCTCCTACACACAATACAGAGCAGGAGCTATACTCTATCTCTTATCTGATTACTGTAGCCAAGTGCACACACAAATTGGACTCTATATCAGCCTGAGATGGGCTGCATTGTACCAAAATATGAACTGATATTTTTAAAAGATATCAGAACAGTTCTCCTTAAACAAAGAGTGTCAAACACGGCCAATTAATGTAAAGACATACAGTAAAATCACAATGGATCCCTATTAGGAAGAACAAACTGAACATTTCTGCACAAACAATGTGGGAAAATGTGAGAGGAAAAAGGTTACAAGATGCTAATGGAATGAGTTCAGACCACAAACAGCATTCAGAAACAAGCGCGCACACTTTTCATGAATCTCCTGTAGGTCAAATGTACTTTCTGCATTGAGTCTGCAACATTTTAATTCTCCACCTGTTTTTTTTTTTCCTGCATCCTTTTTGCTTTTCTAATTCTCGATCTTAATTCTTCTTTCTAATTTTGCTCAGCATTCTGTTTCTCCACAAGAGAGTTAACTCTAAATGAGAACTCGTCCCAAAAGAACTCTACACCAAACTGATAAACTGACTCAATTTAGAACAACTAGCTTAAACATTTAGCAGAGCATCTGCAAACAAGAAATAATATCCCAACTATAACAAGCAATCCAGCAAAAATGTGAATCCATCAGTCCCGGTTCATACAAGTTGTTTATTATAACAGAGACAAAATTTCACAATACAAAAGTACTGGCTGGACCTGTATGACAATGTTTTCAGATGGACTGATAAACTACACCCGCAGTGATAAACTACCCTTTATTCCCAGAAGTCAGCCAATCTGTCCGGTTAAAAGTTTGGATAAAGCCACTCCTCAGTTGATATCCATTCAGATAAAAAGGCCTTTCTGTTAACGTTAGGAGTTATGCTCTTTTGACTAAAGGTTGCAGACTTCTAGTGACATCGGTTTAACTTTTTTTTTTACCTGAACCAGTTATCTAGTCTAATATGAAAAGTCTAATATGTGTGTTAGAACTAAATGTGAGCCTAGTTCAGTTTACAAACTTTTATTAATATCAACTGAAGAAGACTAAATCTGGAAGTGATGCGGAATAGTAAGAGTGCTCATGTGAGTGGAAAATGTTACCAGTCGTTACTTGGAGGTCTTTCAAGACTGCGGTCTGTCCAGAGGCCAAAGCCAAACCCTGTCCATGACTGCTTTTCTAAGGTCCAGCCACAAGATCACACTAGATGACCTGTCCATACGAAACTATACTTAAATAAAACGTTTAGCTTACAAAAGAAGCACTTGTGCAATTTTTTTGTGCCAAAAACACCCACAGGACAATACTTTACATCTGAACTGTTAACAGTCATTCATCATTATGTGTAACTGCATGTTGTTTATAATTTAAGCATAGAGTCCTGAATTTCCATTCACTGCTATGGGAAACTCAGCAATGCGTATTTTCCACGCAGACAATGCAGTTTACATGGATTTCCAGGAATACACTTCTCACAAAAGGCCCAAAACATTAACAGGAAAGTTACACCAGTGAGATTTTTTATATTTTTATATTTTCATCTATGCAAAACTCCACTGATCTGTGGTACACTCTCAGAAATAAAGGTACAAAAATTGTCACTGGGCCAGTACCTTTTCAAAAGGTAAATGTTTGTATCTAAACAGTCCGTTCTGGCACCTTAAAAGCATTTCACTGCATGTCGTACCATGTATGTATGTGTATGTGACAAATAAAATTTGAATTTGATTTAAAGGTACATATTAGTACTTAAAGAGTACATATATAAACCTAATAGGTACAAAATTGTACCTTTTAAAAGATACACCACCGGTGACAGCTTTTGTAGATTTATTTCTTAGAGTGTACAGTAATATACAATTTAATGTGAACTTCTGTAATAGCTAGTCTGGAAAGCATTATCTGAGGGATAGACAGAAAGACCACAATATGCACGAACTCAGGGGTGGGAGGTATTTTCCAAACTGCATTTTCTCAAACTGTTTTCCCAAGCTGACACGAGCTGCTTCTTGTTTGCATGGATATGCTTTGCAAGGGAAAACAAAACATCCTACATTTGGCTGAGAACTGTTATTCTGCTTTAGGGCTTTAGAGGACAGTCCTAGATCTGCCATGACGGTAAAGAATAAGCTTAAATAAATTCAAACTCACAGCACTCCCATATAAAGACACCGAAGTGCTACCGTGCCCTTAAAAAGGCCATGTGTTGTGAACTAGCTGAAGGGAACGGTAAAAATATACAGGTCTTGAACACAACAGAAAGAGAGATTAAATGTCAACGTGAATGAAGAAAAACAAGCAAGGACTAAAATAGGTTATGATAATAAAAGGAGGCTTTGCAAACCTGGCACAAATAAAAACAAACCATGGCAGGCAGACTTTATTCAAATTGTGTGGCCTTCTTTTGTTTAGTATCATGTGACCCAGGCTGGTTTTAATGTCCCTATATACGAGAAATTGAATTGCGGGGTTATTTGGGTGCATTTAAGTCAGTTGAAGAATGATACCAATTGTCCTGGGTCTCTCAGAGGGAGTCTGTTGACCTCAGCCAGCAGATATAAAGCTCAGATTGCATGCAGATTGAGCGTCACTGGCAAACTAAGCAAGAGGACACATCTGAGACTTGGTTGCACGCATGAACGGAATGCTGTGCTTTATGGGTGATGTGAACCCTTGCGGCTAGTGCACTAAGGTCATGACTTCCCTAACAATTCTGGGAAGAACATACTACTGAGGGAAGAGGTATCTGCATGCATGAAGAGGGACGGAAAAGAGCACCATCTGTTCAACAAAATAGCATTTTCTCATCACTTTTGTGCAAATATTATAGTTAAGTTATAAACTATAAAATATAGTTGTAGTTAAGAGAACTACAATGAAAAAAAACTATGACGTTTTAATTTGACGAGAATAGAAGTACACTATATCGATAAGGACAGAGGAAGATATTGTCTGAACCACTTTCAGAAAGATTTCTTCCCATTTATGAACCATTAAAACAATGGCAGGCACACATAATACATAATAGCCTGAGCATTTTAAAGGGCCAGACAACAAAACTGCAGCAAGCTTACTGTATTGAACAGAACTCTGTCTGTTCTGTCGTTGCATTAAACACTAATATAGTTATCGTTCTTGGTGTGAACAGGCCTTTACTATCTTATTGCTCCAAATGCATGTGATATTCTTTCTTTTATGGTACAAAATAGGAGACATTTGAAAGAATTATGACTTGAGCTTTCAAACTTGCTAATATTTGAAGCTTGCAAGTTTCATTCCATTTCTTCTATAACCATAAAATCGAGAAATAGAGCGAGAAATAGAATTATATCCACTAAAGACTGTCCCTTTCACTGAGACCTGTTCAGTGATATGAGCCACACTCAAAAGTGTGTGGTTTTTTTCCAATTCCAATTTTTACCAATTTCACACAAAATTCCAAAGAGTCATAAGTTGAATGCTCAGTCAGTAATGATTTTTTTTTCAAGTCATTGTGTGGCTTGTATGGTACGAACCAATATTATAGTGTGGTTTTGTTGTGCTGTGCACCAGTTCTCATTTAATTAGATCATGCAGAGTAAGAAAAAGGCTCTAGGATATGTCAAAACGTTTTCATTCGTGTATGCCATAAGATTTTGTAGAAAACATTAGCGCAAGTAAATAAAGTACAGACTATTCACCGTCCAGCCAAAGGTCCAGTGCTTCACACTCCAGTCCAGTAGGTGGCAGATATCATCTTATATGCCATCCGTCATAAAAAAGCACTAGACCAACACCACCATCTCCATTGTTTTTAATAATGTTCCTTAAAACACTAAATAGAATAAATTGTTATAAAACATTGTACACTAATCTACACAATGTTTCAGTGGGACAATGTGAGAGACGCATACTAAATTCAATATATTATAATATCAACTCTCTATGGACACCTTTGGGAAATAGAATCACCATAGCATATTTTTATAGCATTATATGATAATATGATAGAGCTTTAGTAATCGGAACAACCATGAATTTGTTTGCGTTTCTATAAAACGGTGAAAACTAAAAATAACTGTGAAGCAAAATTGTGATGTTACAAATTCTACTACTAACAACAACATAAAACACGCTAGCATTAATGGGTTCCTGGGTTCATAAATATTATTCACGTTGTCTGCGCTTTCGCTCAAAATTGATTTCCTGTTGCCAAAACAGGGATGACAACAGGTGAGCACCATGCAGTGAGATAGCCTTAGTTTTGCGTATTACCAGAAAAACGGCAGTTCTGGAAAGCTGAATAATTCCAAAGGAATTACGTTATTTTTGCAGAAGAATATAACAGATACTATTGCTTACATGCAGTGCGTCAATTCTGCATTTGTAAGCCTCTAGCTCTGTATCTTTCTTTGCGCTGTGAATCAAAGCGTCACTAAAATCATTCACAAATACATGTAGGCTACACTGCTCATCTATGAAGATGAACTCAGTCTAAAATAAATTATAGTAATGCTGCATTTTATGGTCAGTAATGATATGGCATTGTAACAGAAAACACTAATCCGCTTGATTACTGGAAAAAGATTATTAACAACAGCCATTATTATCACTACGAGCTATAGCATTTTTTTTTTTACGCGCCACTCGTAGCCTATAGTTTGGATTTTCCCCATTTAAAGAAATGGGAGCTGCGCTTGGATGCCCAAAAAGATGGCCACCAAGTGACATGACTTAAAGTCGGCACGAAATCGAAATTGACAAGTCTTATTTTTAAAATGGAATACTGTAGTGTTTATTATAAATAACTTATCAGTGCACTTCATTATTATTATTTTTTTTTATTCATGTGACCAATCTTTAATCAAAACGTAAACCCCTCTCCCCTAGAAACGACTCCTCTTCTCTTCCGGTCACAGTGATGGCGTGAGATCCAGACAATCCAATCAAATACCACAGGATGAAATCAAGCCCAGCACAGCTTATTTCCCCACATTGCAGAAGCCTGAAATACTTCACACTAAAGGAAAAAAATACAATCTTAACTTCCGTTTTATGCCCACTTCCAAAGGGACTTTGGTTGTGTTTTCCGTAAACCGTAAGTGGGCAGGATCATATGGATTAAAAGGTGTAGTATGTAATATCAGCTCGCGGTTGAAACTGCGCTGCAGTTCCGTTCTGGAATCTGCCCTAAATGCACATTTCAGAGTAGAATTCTACCTAGCTGTTTCTCTGAAAAAAAAAAATAGTGCATTTCCAAAATTTCTAAAGTTAAAATATAACAAATGTTTAAATGAGTTAAAAACCCCACAAACAAACAATACAGCACCTTTAAGAAAAATGGAAAAATTTTGAACAACGTGCTGCAGGTAGCCGTTACTAATCCAACAAATAAGTTCTCAGACAAATCTGCACTGCAGAGCCACTGAGAATGAGGTTAAAGCTGTAGGAATGGAGATGACTGTGGGAGCAAGTTAATGACAGGAAGCAGAAAAGTCTGGAGATGTGCAGCCACTCTTAAATTATCCTTATTAGGACTTGAACGTATCCATTTCAAGACATGAAGAGATAATGATATGTATAGGGAGAAAAAGAGGGGAAGGTAGTTCTTCAGTAAAGAACAGTTTCAGTACATAATCATTTTCCATTTAAAAGTAAGCTTTATTTCCATGGCAACACTCAATTTAACTTGTTTAGCCAGTTTTATCTAGCCTATGTCATACAAGGAGAGAGATATGTAAACATCAAACAGAAACATCTGGCATAGGGGCTTAGAAAAAAAGCATCCCAGGTAATTTGATATTACAATTATATGCAATACAGCGCGTCTATGTGTAGGCCATCTGATTGGCAGAACACTGCATCTACTAAAATGGAGAGAAAAATGCCAGAGCGCCACCTACTGGATAGTGCATTTTAACATCTGTAAGTATGACTGATCAAACATTTCTATTAAGCAGCTTGTTGCATAATAAGATTCCTCCTAAATGACTGGTACAGAAAACAACAACAACAACAACAACGTAATGCCTGCACCATCACCACTGTGATACCTACTAATGAAAAGGAAAAAAGTGCTCGATAAGTGTGCTACAAGATTTATTGAATAATTATGAGGAAAGCTTATATTAAAGAGATGAGGATTCTCAGCAAGGACCTGCTTCAAAAACGAAAATAAGAAGTCATTCGACACATTAGACATGTTATCACTTGCCACATGGAATGCATAACTGTTCAGAATTACTTCTTACTAGATGGATGTCAGCCAGCACAGAAACAACCTCAGGGTGTCAGCAGTAATCACAATAACATCGTTCGAACTCGTCAGTATGCAGCGGTCTTAATATGAGAACAATCACAGAAATAGCAGTCTCAAAATATTGATTGTCAAAGCGGTGAAAGGAAAGCGTGGATAAGGCCTGCTGCGGTGGTTAGGTTGTGCTAATAGTTGTGATTCCTGAGGCCACTTCTGTGGTACGCTCCTCTTCGATCAGTTGCAAAGCATTCTGGTCACTTGGAGACGGAGGAACAGACTAAGAGAAAATGCATACAGTCTTTCAATTAGCACAGTGTTGTTCTAATAAAACAAGCAAAAGCAAAGGTTTCTCACTGAAAATAGTACAATTTTTTTTTTTTTTTATATATACACACACGATAGACAAATATTATGCGTGAAAAACATTTCTGATGCGATTAATCATTTGACAGCACTAAACATACACGTTTGTTCTCGCGTACTCTGATTCGGCTGTAGCAGGTGTTACAGAAGAGCTGTCTGTGTCTGACTCTGACCTGAGCTCCGGACTCAGTCCCTCTCCCAAGGTCAGTCCTGCAGCTGACACACTGCAAGAGCAACAAGAAACAGCAAGTCTGGACACACATCAAAATGAGGGATACAACCCTTTTTCCATTCCAAAGCCCCCAAAGCCTTCCAAATCAGGCAAAAATGATTTATTCATTAGAAATACTGATTATTGGGTCAGTGTGGGCAGATCCTCCACCACGGCTAGATTTGAAAAGGTGATTTCTTTAGTGAAGGCTGGTGAAGCAGTGATGTAACCTTCCTGTGCAGCAGTGAAGAAACAAGGAGCTACTATAAAAAAAAATTATAAAAAAAAAAAAAAAAAAAACACACAACCCTTGCAACTGGAAAGCTTTAGCAAGAAAGCAAATACTGTATTTTCGAAACATAAATTACACCCCAAGTCGAAGCACATCAAAAGTTGCATGGTGTGTAAGGTAACTTCTCTCACTAGATAAATAACAATAGTATTCTGAAAATTGTATATTTCTGTACATCTGTAACGACACAAAACGATTAACATTATTAAAAATTTTTTTTTTTTTTTCCGGAAAATACAGTATATTTTTTGTGACTGGAAAAGCCTGTGTGATCAGTGACTGGCAGGGTTCTGGTGATGAAATGGTAACGGTTATGAGGTTACTAGAGGTTACTAGAGGTTAGCTAGAAGCTGTGTTCATTTTCAAGTTTATTGGCAATGAGGCAATCAGAAAACAGGCTGGACATCAATTTGAAAATTAGGAATAAATAAATATTTTAACTTAAAACAGAAATGAAAGGGATAGTTCAACCAAAATGGAAATTCAGTCATTAATTATTTACCTTCATTGCATTCCAAACCCATAAGACCTTTGTCCATCTTTGAGACACAAGTTGATAAGATATTGATTGATAATTGATATTTAACGAAAAATAAATATCAATTATAAATAAATATCAATTATGTTAATTATTTAATGAAAACCAAGAGCTTCCCAACAGAAATGCTCAAGACCTAGAAAGGTAGCTTTCTTCAGGCACAATTTTTTTTTTTCTTGATTTGAAATAGTCACATCAAAACGTCATCAGTAGTTTCTTGTTATAATGATGTCCCTACCACCTTTCTGGGTCTCGAACGTGTTTGCAGTCCATGCAGTCTCAGAAAGCTCTCAGATTTGATCAAAAACATCTTAATGTATGTTGATGAACGAAGGAAGGTCTTAGGGGTTTGCAATGCCATAAGAGTGAGTAATTAATCACTATTTTAAGATCTACACCTTTTCTTATTTGTTTTGCATGCTTGTAATCTGACTGCCTACACCAAAAAAAGAGATTTATTGATATTAGGTGATCTCCTACACCCCAAATGACAAAGGCTAAAAACCCAAGGCAAGGTGCACAGATCCATAGAGTGCCCGGTAACTTATTTTCAGGTGACCTCTGGTCTCACCTTGAAGCAACCAATGTGAAAGCAGAGCTCCAGGGAATCGATGACCATGGCAGCTCCCTTCCCCAGAGGCTGCTCACACCTCGAGCACATCCGCCTGCCACTGACCAGCCTACAGGCACCACATGCCAGTGTCAGAGTTCAATGTCATATAAAAGACAGAATTGCTCTGTCCTTGCAATGATTTGATTGCATTTAAGAGGGGAGGCTGGCGGCAGAGTACTGAATAGTTCAGAATAGCATACTACCATACTATACTGCATGTATACTGTACACACTAATTTACTTATGCATGAAATTGCCGAAAACGTGCACAATTGGAGCATGGTGTGTGGAACATCCACTTGAAGTTTTCACATTTCTACCTTGACTGCAAAGCGTTTATTTTTATTACTGTGTGCAGTATACAATATACACTGCAGCATGTACTGTTCACTACTGTTCAAAAATTTAGTGATCTGTAAGATTGCCATGATGTTTTGATAAATTTGAATAATTTTTGAACTGTAGAGTACAATGCAGTATATAGCACACAGTATGCGGTACACTAGTATTCCATTGAGAACACAGCCACTGTCTTCTGAAATACCTGGGGTTAAAAGTAAGGTAGAGTGAAATCCTTCTTAAGAAAAAAGAAAGCTACACTCAAAACTGGCCCAAAAGTTTCAAATGAAAATGCATAAATCCGATGCTTTGGATTTACTCACAAAAGACAAGTCATGAATTCATTCTGAAATACCACACTTAAAAATGTGTCAGGACTAATCCACACCTGCCACTTTGCTGAGAGTTTGGGACGGGATTTAGGCCTGACGGCTCAGGCATAGCTGTGAATGGTGGAGCGGGAGAGTTGAGGCAAACGAGGAGCTCTGTTTAAGCCCGGTGGAGAAGATGGCTGAATCAGGGCCCAGGCTGCTGCGTCCACTCCTGTAAGTGCCAGTGTTTCCCAAAGCAGAATGGGGCCTGTTTGCGATACTTGAAGTGTAGGACTGCCTGGACCAGGAAGAGTTGGTTGAGTGGAGGTTGTCCAGAGATTCATATCTGTGATGCAGAGATTGAAAATCATGTGGTTTCCTTTGTCAACCAAGACAACGTCACCATTCAAAGGTTTGGGGTCGAGAAGACTTTGCAATGTTTAAAAAAAAAAAAAGCTTATGCTTACCAAACCTGCATTTACTTGATCAAAAACGCAGCGATATTGTAAAATAGCTGCTTTCTATTTGAATACATTATTTTCGGCAGCTATTATTGCATGTGTCACACTAGTGAATGGTAGTGTAGAGCTGACAAAGAAAATCTGTGCTCAACAATATAAGGAAAATGTTTATTCATCAGGACCTCCTGATTGATGTTCCCACAGTGATGGGTTCTTTGTTGATGCTAGCATTGCGCTGACGGATCCAACTGTTGTCAGTGAGGAGCGGAGTCTTCTTCCTCATCTCCTCCAGGATCTGCAGACGTTCCTTTTCTGCCTTTGACAGCTGTCCCTTCTTTTTACCGCTTCCTGCTGCCAATGAAGAGACAAGGCAGAGAAGACGAGAAACTGTACTTGGTGTTCAACTACTCTGGAATTCAGGAAAAAAAAATAACCAAAAATTTAAAGTAATCAGACCTTTAGCATCTTGTTTGTGAAGGCCTTGAAGTGCAGGGGTAGATTTTGACTTTGTCTCACGCAAATTAAAATACATGAATTGAACAAAACAGGAATTAACAAAAAGTGTCGCTGTAAAAGTGTAACTGAAAAAGTTAACAACAACGATCACAAACAATAAAACCCGGACTTCTGGCAATGGGAAGAGAACTGAATGTGATGAGAACGATAAGGTAACATTAAATAGCACTAAATGTAATCGAAATCTGAACCAGAATCAAGTTTTCCTTCACATTACAAATGAGACAGTATTTTAATAAATACACGTTTCCCTTGTACAAAAATGAAAAAATATAGAAAAAGCCAGACGCATTTCACATCACATCTGCCACAACAGCCACTGAACGCAAGCAAGCGCAGCCACAAAAAGCAAACTGACCTGTCAGAAACCGTAAGCTTGGCAAACCCGTAGGACTCTCGGAGCTGAAGCAGGACAAAGCAGAAGCAGACAGGCATCTGAGCAATAACCAAAGCAGCAGTGAGATGAACACATGCCACATGAACTAAAACATCATTTTGTCAGGGTAGGGTAAAAATACGGTGCTCATGGTGTTAGATTTTGAGAAACATCTATCTATATTCAACACATCAGCTAAAAGCTTCTGTCTTTTTTTATGTAGTTTTTATGTAGATCAACAATTACAAGAAAAGTGTTCCAGCTTACAAACTGGATTCTTGTGGATTGATAGCTGCTGGTGTTATGTTTAGTTATATGGGAATATTTTGCCAGCTGCAATTATGCAATATCTTCAGTGAATTTATTAAATATCTGAAATTACAAAATCATCTTCATGTGAGTGCGCTTGTATTTTACAATATGCAATTACAATTTCTTTTTTTATTGAATGAAAGTAGTATTTACAGAAATGCTAAATCCTAATGTTTTCTTGGCAATAACAGATACGACCTCTTTCTTACCACTGACTCTTTGTGGTTGAATCACACTCCTCTTCTTCCTTTAGTGGCTGCTGTGCTGCTGCTGTTTGTACAGCAGTCTGTCTGTTCTGTATTGCTTCCACCTTCTCTGTATTCTGATTGGATGCCACAGAAGCGGTACCAACGGATTGGTTGAAGAAGGGCGATGGAATATAAGTAGTATTTCCGTTTGACAGGACATCTGCGCATTTCAGCTCCTAATATCAGCAGGAGGTATATAATAACATGGTTGTGATTCTTATTTCACCATTCATTATGCTGTAGAGTCTAAAGGCAATGGAACGTCTGAATAAAACTTAATTTACATGTCGTGCTAGTGCGTAAATGAGAGAAACTGTGACCCTAAAAACCACAAAACCAGTCATAAGTAGCAGGGGAGTATTTGTAGCAAAAGCCAACAATACACTGCATGGGTCCAAATGATCAATTTTTCTTGAAGGTCATGAGACACGAAGACACGATTTTCTCAATATTTAGATTTTTGCATGCTCAAATTCCAGATAAAATAGTCAAATCCAGTCAAGTATTGCCCCACCCTAACAAACCTTACATGCTAATTTGCTCAGCTTATACATTTTAAAATAAAAAAAAAAAATTATGACTGGTCTTGTGGTCCAGGGTTACAAATTAGAGAATGATGAAGAAAGAGATTAATGTTCTGACAGTCTTCTGACCTCAGTACCACTGTGCTCCTCTCCATAGACCTCCTGCTGAGCTCTCCTCCACTCCTGCTCCAGCTTCTCCTGATC
The DNA here is from genome assembly GCF_018831695.1 of Puntigrus tetrazona. NCBI lineage: Eukaryota > Metazoa > Chordata > Actinopteri > Cypriniformes > Cyprinidae > Puntigrus > Puntigrus tetrazona. The sequence goes on along the minus strand of NC_056714.1, from coordinate 2,524,082 downwards.
ACGTTGATACTTCTCCTGAAGCCATTTCAGAAAAAAGTCCACAAGTAAATATTCAATTAATTTTTACAACTTACAATATATTCAGCAAAACATGTAAAAGCTGAACTGCAAGTACTGTTTAAATACACTTATTTCAGTTGGACAATTCATGCAGTTGGTTGAAACAGTATTATATGTATTATCCAGTATTTCTAAATTGACATAACTATGAACATTATAAAAAAAAAAACTACATAAACTGTACTGAAACTAATATTTATTATTAAAATTAAATGATCAAAAGCAAGCATTTGTATGATGGTGTTTGGTGGTACCTGCAGGAGGCGCTCTTGTTCCATCTGCCATTTCTCCTGCCCGCCGTCTCTCCTCTCTGCATGATCCCATGACCAGCGAGAGGAGGTGGTACTGATGGAGGGACCTGCAGCTGATACCCCCCCAAAACAAACGAGAAAATAAATTAAAAGAACCAAAAATCGTCACAGAATTTAATAAAGATAAAGACTAAATGTGAATGACAGATGCGACTCACATCAGAGATGGCAGACTCCGAGCCACCTGGTAAAAGAGACAAAGATTATCCATTTAAACAGCATAAAGCACTAACATAGCCGTGAGTTTTCCATGCCTTTAACCAGTTGGTCCATGCTGCTCAACGGATTCTGACACACACCCCTTGCTCATATGACAAAACTGTAACCAAAGCCACCACGGTCAAGTGAGCACACAGCAAATTCACACTCATACGCTGGTATGCAGGCTTTAAACAACAAGCAAGACAAAAAAAAAAAACCCTCAGAGTAACGCACGCTACAGTATTGAAAGCAGTTTTGCTCAGAAAGACTCAAATTTGTCTTTGTAAACAACTGTGCAATGATACGACAGGAAACATGACAGATACGGAAAAAGAGATGACAAACAGCAGTCCTCACATACAGTCAATTACAGTGTAATCACAGCACACATCTTTATTTACCACAGAGATAGACCAGGAGCTAACTGTGGCACCTGAAGGACAGAGCATTAGCTTTAGCTTGAAGAGCAATAAAATAGACAGCAAAAGAAACCCACCGAGCAATTTCAGATGTTACTGCTCAGTCCTAGAGCTTGACTTAAAAAAAGCTTTTAGTACATACAGGAGTGAGAAAAGAGCTTAACTTAAATGCGTTACAGATTTACTTTGTATACTAAATGCTTTAGTTAGCCAGGCCCTTAGAACTTAGAATAAGCAAACCCATTTTTGAGCATTCATATTAAAATTCAAATGAATAGAGCGCACTAATACACTCCATTAAGAGTGTGCTTAATACAAATCAGTCACCGCATAATTCAATGAATGAGCTGCAGTTATCGACAGCCACGTAGCATTAAACTGCTACAGCCGCAGTAAACGCCAAGTACCTTTCTGCATGAAAAATTTAACTTTCTTCTATGATTTCTCAAAACTATGTTCTCATAGTCATACAACACAGGTGGGGGAGAGAACAGTGGAAAGAGTCATTTTCCACATATTTGAGTGTAGAATTTATGTTGTTTTAAAAAAAGACAATTTCTGACTGCTAAAGGGCTCTTGAGCACCCACCTTTGCTCCTTAGAAAGCTGGACTGTCCTGGATCCGTCCATTCACCATTTTAGACAGCACTCCCTGAAAAAAAAAATAAATAAAAATCAAATTAGACAGAAAGTCACTAATTTGAAAGTCAAATGAATCTGCTTGTTGCAGTTTTAAAATTAAAAAAATGCAATTTATTACCGATTACAAAGATGAATTTTCAGCAGCCATTACTCCAGTCTTAAGCATGCATGATCCTTTAGAAATTATTTTAATGTGTTGATTTTTTTATGAAGAAAAAAAAAAAAAAACTAAACAAAAACTAATCAATGCAAATGGATAAATTTTCCTCCCAAAATTTAAAGTTAAAAGAAACAGCATTTATTGATGCTGAATAAGCTTTAATTTCCTTTAAACAAATTATTGTACACTATTGTTTAAAAGATCAGAGTACAAGCAAGCATATGAATTACAAACTTTGGGATAAGTACTAAAAATAACCACATTGGGAAAAAAAAAAAAACAATAGCCAAACTGACTGATTTCCACCACATTCATTATCCTCCTGTCCTGACTCACATTAGCAGGCTGTCCGTTGAATTGCGTCTTCACCATGGTCTCCACTGGAGAGGTTGCACTAATCGAGACATACTGCTCGGGCCGCCCTATAAGTGTTGAATTGGCACTGGTCAAATTGATGGTCTTATGGCTCTTGTACGGTAGGGAAGGTTGGTCACTGCCCCAGTCTGTCCAGTACCCAAAACATACATCAGAAATGCCAAGTCACATGTTAGTGAACTTGCGATTTAGTGTTGTGATTTGAAAAGTGGAATTTTAAGTGGCCTAAAATTATACCATCATATGTGTCCAATAATGAAAATCAAAAGGTGTTCATATTTATCCCCTTTGATGAAACTGATGCAAAGATTATTGATCCAGTGGTAAAGGGGGGAAAAAAATTAAACTGAACCCGCACACTACTCAAACCTGACAGAGAGACTAACTGACAGACAGACCACCTTCCCAGTGACAGAAAGCAACAGATACAGCATCTGAATCTGGAATGGCACCTTCAATTTCTGGAGCTCATAAAAAGCAGAAGGAGGAGGACCCATGCCAGAAACAAAAACAAGCACTTAAAATATTTACTTACATTTTAAATTATGCTGGTTAAACAAATGAACATTTGCTCACCATCCAATCATCCTAGATGCAGATTCTTTTATTTCTTCATAAAGCAGATTTGGAGAAATTTAGCATTACATGACTTGCTCACTAATGGGTGCCGTCAGAAGAACCATCACAACAATCAACAAATCTAAAAGTAATATAACAGCTCCACAATCTGTGTGTTCGTGTGAAACAAATCTATCAAGATTATTCAGTCAACAGTTTAACTTCTAATCATAGCTTCCATATAAAATGCGAATAAATACTTTCTCGAGTATAAAAGTCATCTTGACTGAATCAGGAGAGATATATGCACAAATCAAGCACTGTGTTTACACGGGTGAAGGCATTATTAAGTGTAGAGAACTTTTAGCTTCTTAACTTTTAGTCTTTTAGCAATAGAGGCGATGGTTTGAAGTCAAAAATGCCTGTTTCTTACAAACATGCATCTTTTTATATTGTTTAACCGCTGTTTGAACTCTCATTCTAACAGCACCCATTCACTGCAGAGGATGTGTGGCTAACAAATACGCATGTGAATTTCTTTAAATCTGTTATTTTTAATCAGTTAAAGCAAATTGGCATTTTTGGCGATTATTTAAACAGTGCTACATTATCACATACAGTTTCCACATCCTCACCGTTTCTGGCCGTGTCGTCGGATGTCCATCAGTAAAGTGCCCTTTTTGCTGTGCTGTATCCATACTGCCCTTAAACTGCCTCATAATTCATTTCCAGCCACCCTGCATCCACCCAGCGCCACAATCTCATCACCCATCAGCAGACCACACAACTCTGCTGGGCTGCCTGTGTGATGAAGATTAAGAAGATGAAGAAAGGCAAGACTGTGAGGGCTTGTGGGGAGTACACAATCAAGTTCACTTCTAGATCTGGACCAACAAGACATTTTAGATTAGTATTGAATACAAATCTCCTTTTCAAGGGCTCTCATTCACTGGCATGTGAAACAATATGGTGAAGTGTAAACCATTGAAAGCATTGTTTGTACAAGGAGTTTGACAAGAGCCAGTACTCCACACAGATCTGATCTCACCATCATCATCATCATGTCTTTCTAGAATGATATGAAGAAAACAAACAAACTGAGACTAAATCTTGAACTGTGGCAGCTGCCTGAAAAAGCCATGCTCAAGTGCACTGAGGACAAAAGATACAATTAATAAAAGAAAATCTACTGATGACATTATTTTTTACAGCGCACTCATTTTACAGCATTTTTACACAAGTGCCTAAAACCTTAAGTTTAAGTAGCTTTGCAGATAGGTTTCTTGAAGCAACATGAGATGCGTTTCCACAGTTCTTTTAGTTAATCCAATTGAACAATTGGATTTAGAACAGAATTGGGGCACATCATTACCATTTTTTTCTCACGCTTATTTTACATTAATAATAAATCATTACATTTACTCTATCACAGCGCATACAAGTACATAAAGTGAAACACTTCAACAGATGGTTCACATGCATTTTTCATTTACCGTTCAGGCTCTCCTTCTGCAAAAAAAGATCAAAATGCATTAACTTAAACTATTAATCATAACATATTACCTGACTGACAGCCTTAAATGGAACCCGAAAACAACAGAACAGCTTCATACATCATTGGATGAGGCTCTACATGTAGAGTTAGTGTGTTTAATGGAATTCTTGGGAAGGAGATCAACCTGAGCCCACTACAGCCAGTCTCATAACGCCACATGATACGGCTGATTAAAATGAACCCAAGTGTCAGAACCAAACGCTCTCAGTCTCTTCTGTACAATGAAACATATGGAAGCTAATATAACATAGATTGTCTTTATGTTATATTCACTTCACAGATGATGCATGACTGCCTTGACCTGCTCAAGTTTTTAAGCACACACGGTCACAATCTCAAGCTCCTTTCATTCAAGAGGACACTTCCTAAACGCAGAACCAGACTCCCAACAGGGCTACTTCAGTTTAACCAATCAGACTAATGCACAGTAAGAAACACCTTCACTGTTCTCTATAAATCATTCATCTCAATCTCACTCCAGAATCCTGAGAATGACTTAGCTTGGCTGTGCACAAGCACACAAGAAATATATGCACAAAACATTTTTTCGTGCATTCTCAATAATTAAAAGAAACTATGAATCTAACTATAAAGACAGCGTGATACAAAAACATTCACAAACTTGCAAGTACAGAAAGCGTAATCAAGCGAAATCATTCATCATGATTTCCCAAAGTAGTTATTTTTTCCCCAACTTGAAATCCTGAATAAACTGTAAATCAACCCCCTCCGATCATCCATAAACACACACAGCCAAATTTGCACCAATACGCCTTTTCTCTAAAGAATTTCTGTTTGGTAGAAACATCTTCAGTATGCTGTATATCGTACTAGCATTGCACAGTATTAAGTGGACTGATTCACAGATAACTTACAATTTCAGCCTCTATTGAGTTAAATGGCAAAGCCTGGATGCATTTAAAATGAATGGCAGTTTTCTAGTTAAACAGTCTGCTTTGAATAATATTAAAAGTCTTACCTGCTTGAACAGATTTCACAAAGCACCAGTTGAGTCCCAGTGAGCCTTGAATCCTGAAGTCTCTCCCACTGTTTGGCTTCTGATCTCAAACAGACTCGCATTTCACTTTGACCCACCTGAGAGAGAGAGAGAGAGGAGATAAGCACAGGTAGAGAAATGTGACACCTGAAGATCCATGACACCATCTTTCAAGAAATCTCCTCCAGTCAGTATAACAAACAAAACTAAAATAGTACAAAATCTAACTTTAACATTAAGTACTTGTATACATGTATATTTAGTGAGCATACTGTATTCTTTAATCATAAACCATATAGATAGCTGTTTTCACCCAGTGCATGTTATAAATAAGTTAAGGATATCCTGAAACACGATGAACATGATTTATTTACTGAATCAGATTGTTAAGCAGCCTACCTTAATATCCCCTGATTTCAGAGGCAACAGGAGATTTTTGTACACTGGAGGCGGCCATAGACACTTTAGTGGCAAAAGAATTAATTGGAGGTGCTGACAACCTTCCATCTCTTTCTCTTCTTCCTTCTTGATTGGATGAGTGCTTGAACGAAAGTGGCCCGTATCAGCAGAGGCTGTGACCTTTCCTTGACTACTAAGGAAAGAGGGGATGATTGAATGCTCTGTTCCCACTTATCAGGCTTTTTGTGAGAGTCATCCATCTGTAAAAAACCAAGATAAATAGCAAATAAATAAAGTGGTTATTTCCTTCCCGATAACCACTTCAGCACTTGTAGTGTCGTATTCGGTTTTGAAACCGAGACAACAGACTGCATTATAAAAGACATTTATAAAGAAAGAGCATTAAAAATTAAATTAGTGCTATGTATTTAAGAGCACAAAAAAACGCGGAATGCCTCAGAGAATTTGACCTCATTTAGTTTACTTTGCATTTTATGTTACATTTTATATTATTAGATTGCAGGTTTCATATAAAATTACTGATACAGAGAGTACATTATTGCTTTTGTTCGAGATACGGTGACCAAAGATCATGTGTGACCATGCACGGTTGAGAAGCTCATCATGGAAAAGAGCACATGCACACGAGCACACACACACAGAGCTTGGGTTTCATGAAGCAATCGGGAAGTACAGACCAGTAGTAGTGACGTTATCCATTATTCATAAGCCAGCCGCTAGGTGATCAGGGTGATGAGGAGTAACACTAAACTTCACACGGAACACTGAACAAACCACCACTCTCTTCCTCATTCCCCACTCCTTTATCAGGTGTGTTTATCAACCATTTAGGTACCATTTAGAAACGAATAGTTACTTTGGGGTAAGACACTGTAAAGTATACTGTAAGTGGCAATGGAAGTAAATGAGTAAATTCATCCATTTATTTATTTTTAGATAGATTATAGGTACACAGTATAATTGCTATTTGGGTGATGTCTTCTAACTGAACACACGTAAGCCATTTTTTTTTAAGGATATTTATTCCTAATGTCTATACAGAGCTCTACTAATGACTACCAGTCGACTACCACTTCCAGGTATCACTATGCACTTTCACTTTAGTTTGTTTCCGTCTAGATGCATAATATCACGTCATGCAAAATAAGAAGTGCCATTGGCATTTAGAGTTTCTTTTTTTGTTTTGTTTTTTAACTTTTGAATTGATTGTTTACAATGATACTAAAAACAATGTGAAATGGACCCAGATAGCAAAAATCTGAAACAAGCCTTCACTGTGAGAATCAGACTGCATAAAGACATTTTATTATTTATTTTTTTATAAAGAAAGAACAAGTGATCTATAACATGATGAGAACTTGCTGAATATACTCTGGGTATTGAGGCACTTTGGAGGTTTGGCTCCAAATGGACGTGGTGTGACGCCCGTGGAGAGGCGTGAGGAACCTTCCTGACCTTCTATAGCCTCTGGGTAGAGTGGCAGATACGCGTGCTCCCCCTGCATAAAAGCTCTCAGGAGACTTCATGCGGGCGGCTGAAGTCTGGACCCTGCTGCTCGTGCACGCTTCTGGATCCATGGTCAGCGAACTCTGTTCAGGCACAACAGCTGATGGAGGGGTGAAGAATTCACCAGCTGAGTCAGGTCGTCTCTGTGTCAGTGCCTCTGGTCAGAGCAGAAGATGTCCCGTTCGTGAGGGGTGATGTGGTGGACCACCCAGTACTGCTGACACTGGAGCCCGCATCACTCATGGGTCCGGGCATGTTGGAGCTGGAAAGAGTGAACCCGGCAACTGCGGTGAACTGTTGATCTGATCCTGAGGAAAGAGTTTAAGGATGGGGCAGGACTCTACTGGAAAGCACATGGCTGTTAGTGGTCACCTGTGCACTAAAGGGTGGGAAGAGGAGGGGGTGGAAAGGGCTTGGAGGACAGGTGTGACTATCAATGTCTCTATTATCTCTATTATTTAAGATGTACAAAAATTTCTGCTCAACATCATGTCTTCTAAAATCCACATAAATAGTTTCTTGCATGAACACAAAAAGGCGTTCTAAACTTCTGTGATCTTTTCGCAAAGCTACTGTATTTTATGTCATGAAACTGTAGATGGTGCTGGCCGATATAATTACATCATTCACAAAGCACAGATGATTGGTTCACGTCACATCAACAGCCAAATACTTAAATACTTAGCTAGTACTTGCTGTATACACATTCTACAGGTGTGTACATCTATTTCCTACGAAATTAACACTACCATGTAGTGACATACCACACCATGACCATATTTTGTCATGAAAGAATCACGTTATATACATTTTTTCTATTTCTTCTTTTAAAACCTTGACAGCCCACAGTCCCCATTTACTATTATTAAATGAAAGACATTAAAGCTCAGACATCGTTGAATACCCTACTTTGTCAGTCATTCGGCTTGAAATAATATATGGTTAATTAAATAATAAAAGAATCATCATTTGTGGTTGGAATATTCTTTAAAATAAAAAAAAAAAGTATCAAAAATAAAACTCATTACTGTGCAGTAAAAAAAAATTACTCTCTCTCTGGCACCTCCGGAGTGGTGCAGTCCTGATGGCACTGGTCCCTCCCCACTGGTAATTATTTCAATCTGCTCCCTCTCCCTCACGCTTTCTGTGGAGGTCAGAGTTTGTACTACGCCATGACTCTTCCACCTGCTCAGATCCTGCAATGCGAGAGGTGAAAATTGAGTGATAAATGAAAAAATACCAGGAAAGACCCTCCTGTGGTCTGTGTGGGTCCTAACACCCCCAGCATAGTGACAGGGGACACTATACTGTAAAAAAAAAAGCACCATGCTTCGGGTAAGACGTTAAAGAGAGGTCCTGACTCTCTGTGGCCATTAAAAATCCCAGGATGTCATTCAAAAGAGTAGAAGTGTGACCCTCGGGATCCTGGCCAACCGCTGATTGGCCTCTGACCATCATGACCTCCTTACAATCCCCATATCTGCTGATTGGCTTCATCACTCTGCCCCTCTCTCAGCTGTGGTGGGCGTTCTGGAGTGCTACTTGCGGCCAAGCGGTCACATCATCCAGGTGGATGCTGCACACCAGTGGTGGATGAGTAGACCCCACCCCCAATGTAAAGCGCTAATTAAAAGTAAATAGTTCTTCTTTCTTTCCTCTTCCCTTCTTAATAAACATTACTGTTTTTATTTGGCTCTACTCAGGCCATCCATGAGTGCAAACTCAGAAACACAGTAGCAACATCCAGGAAAACTAAAAGATGCTTCAGGCAACATTTTATGGAATAATACACAGCCAAAATCAGATGACCTTCTGAATTACATTTTCCTCTGTGACAACTCCTAGGCTCTGAAAACAGCCAAAGTAAATACTTAGTTAACAGAGTTTCCCCCTTTTTTTATATATATAAAAAACATATATTATTTATATACATGTAGTCATGCGAATATACATACATATACACACACACACACACACACACACATATAGATACACATATATACATACATACACACACCGCTATTTACACACCATCATGTCAATTCAAACCTGAAACTTTTTTTCTATGGTTGGTATTTTGAGAAATGTGCAGTTTTCTGATTTTTCCTGACATTTTTCTGAAATATATTGTTTTTGTGCATACAATTCTTAAAATATCTTTATGTTCCATAGGTGAAAGAAATGCATGCAGGTTTAAAACTATTACAAGGGTAAGTAAATGATGACAATTGAAAAATGAAGGGTATATGCTTCATTGAAAAACACTTCCAAATAAGCATGACTTACTTCATGCCACCTGGCTTCACTTTCCTTTATTCTGTCCCGGATGCTCTGTAACTGCTCCTGCTGAACTCTCTGTATAGCTGAGGGGTCAAGGGTCACCTCTCCCACAGACCTCTGGTGAACATGCCGTGACCCCAGCATGTCAAAGCTGGAGCAGGTGTCAGATTCCTGTGCAATGGGCTCCAGTGTGATGTCACCCGTAGATTTGCTTCTGTTGCGTGGAGATGGAGATGGTCATTTAAACGATGATCTCCGCTTCAAAGACCAGAAGTTTGAAATGTTGCCTTTTATGGCGGTATAGTTATGTTACACTGACATCTAGAGGTTAAGACCTGAACTGTATCCAAGTAAAGCTGCGTTAAATATATCACCGCATCATAGAATAGAAAGAGCAACCAGCAAAAACTCCACAGAGAGGGAAAAGTAATGGTATAATATTACAATACAACATAAATACGCGTATGCATTATAGCTTATGTCGTAAAATAATGATTTAATGATGCAGGAGAGGCAGAATGCAAGGCATATACAGCATGTAACATTTTGTAAATGTGATTTTAAAATAAAAATATTCACATTTAAAAAAATAAATAAATAATTTCACACACAAAAAAAAAAATTAAAAAAAGCCTGCATAATGGAGCTGCAAAAGCCATCAGGAATTTGCTATTGCAAGATGACACTGAAGCAACATCAAACATTGCAACTCACCCTGTGTACCGAGAGTGTCTCGTGGGCAATCTGGGAAATCATGAAAATATTTGATTGTAAAACTGTCTTTATAGTAAATAGAATGTTTTTTTTGTCTCCCATGGTTATACTCACACTCAAAACCTGTATGATTTACTGTCTATCATTGAACACAGACCAAAAAAATGCTAAGATGAACAAAATAATAAAAGTATATTCATATTTCTCTGATACTGATATATTACCGATACTTTTATTAGCCTAAAAAGATCATTTGACATTGACATTCCTTTGACTTCAGATTGTGTCATGTCAGACATGACAGAGCTCCAGGTGTCACAGCATACACACACAATGTGTTACACTATATGAGAGCTGTGCTGCAAAATATTAAAAAGCACCTATAACACTAAATCAGCTCAAGAAACTTCCAAGACATATTTTGTTATTGGAGATTTATGGTTAAAGTCCACTGTAAAACAATCCTAAAACGTTCTAGGTTTCATTATGCTTGGATCTTGTAGAAATTACTGCACAAATGCAGTTTCTGTGGTTGTTTGCGGCGTTAAATCGCTGTTGTTATATTAAAATGTACTATGGAATTTTTCTTTTAGAACATTTATTACATCGGAGCTGCAAGTTTAAGTTCAGCTTTCTTTAAACAGCCTTTTTTCTGTGCTTGCAGTGAATGTGATCAGACCTTTTTTGGGGGGCATCTCACACCAATAAATATGAAGCTAGGAAAATGAAACAATGAAATTAGACTCCGGGATTGGACACATATTATCAAATTAACAATTTGTTACAATCTCAAGATGGCCACAACTGCTACATTAGATCTAATTAAGCTCCATTAAAAAGGAAGCAAAGTTTTGGTTCAAACATACATAGTATATGCCATATAAATTGCTTTTACCAGCTAAAACGTTGCTGCATCAATATTACAGATCTGCGTTTTAGCAAATTTAGTAAAGCTAAAAAAGTAATACGCTTATTATTTACCAAGCATTTTATACATTTTCATACAAACATTCTGCACATATGCCTGTTATTAGCATACAATATCCTTCTCCAAATGTATATACTGTATGGTTTAAGTTAATCATCCAATGCACTACTACACAAGAAAACAAAAAAGTAAGAATGTCTCAAAGAGTGTGCGGGGATTTGGAATCAGGTGAAAAGTTTGGAGCAGGTGCAGCAAGCCAAGGAGTGATGTCAAATCAGAGTCATCCTCAGAGGAACCAGACATCTTTCGCTACAGGAAGGAGAGACAGAGAGACAGAGAAAGGGAGGAAGCAACAGCAGAGGAAAAGGGAAAAGACCACTTTTAAATAAATGAAAAGGAAGACCAAGAACAGGAAGTCTCACAAGCATGTACTACTTCACTATGAAAAAAAAAAAACTTTAAAACACATTGATAAAACTCAAATCTGGTTGCCTTAAAACAAGTTCTCTAAAAATTTAATTGATTCAGCGGCTGTGAACTGGAAGGAAAAAAATGGGATTCTCTGCCAAATTGTCAACTGGCTCTATTAAAAAAAAAACACCATCTTTCCATATGACACAAACCTTAAGCCCTGCATCTTCTTGTACCACGGCCTGCGCTGGGACCCTAGCCTGATCTTTTTCACATGCAGATCTTCCTCAGGCGTCCAGTATTTGGGCAGGAACTTGTCTGAATCGGCTTTGACAGATGTTTGATGCTCCGAGACGAGCACTCGTCGAGTGTAAAGGTCATCCAGCACCGGATCGGCATACCCTCGGTCCTCATCAGAGTCACTCATACCATTGTTTAGGGCTTGTTGAAGAAACTCTTCCTCCAAAGTGGCTGTTTCAAAGTCAGCACGTCCATTTACAGAGGGAACGGATGACACGCTGCTTCCCAAGACAGAGTCATCCGTGTGAGATGAGTGCAAAAATGCTTCCAAGCACATGCATGAAGGCTCACGCCAAAACTGCTAACCGCTTTTTAATTTTTGTGCTAGTTAGTGGAACGCACAGCAACGTCAAAACACAAGCAGCTCTAGCAAATTAGTGAAAACCCACACAGTGCCAAGATGAACCTTGAAGGGTTACTTCAAGCAAGTTTTCCAAATGAGCTCCACTACGGCAGACCACCATGTTGGGAAAAACTAAGCATGTCTTCTAAATTAATAAGCTTATTTAGTCACAATCAACAGGTGAATAAAAAGTAGTTAGGACCAGTTGGATGTACGTAAAGCACAAATATTAGGGGCACCACGGCAGACAGAGTCTATATTTGAAACTCTTTCAAGTCTGACCTCTGGTTTGATCTCTGGGGCGGCACTGCGGCCAGCCGCGAGGCGTCTGACAAGGTGAGCCATGATTTCCTAGCACTTGGGGTCACCACAGGGGCCACCCTGGGTCCTAGAGGCTTTGAAGGGATCGCAAAGTTCACAGGAGCCACGGAGGTTAGAGAGCGAAATCTGCGACCCGCTAGGTCGTCCTGCACAAGGTCTGGTTCAGGGCGCTCCGCATCAGAGTCACTGTCACTCTGGTAACTGCTTGCCCATTGGAGGAAGGCAGAAGCAGGAGGGAGATCGTGGCATAAGCCCCTCCCACTTTCACTACAGCCAAAAAGATGGTGGACAGACTAAGAAAACCACCTCCAATTAAACGCACTACATATCTGTTATAGCCAACCCGTTAACAAAACTATTAACAATAAAAATGAACAATAAAAAGAACATTTTATATGGACAACATTAATCTTTTTGTCAGCAAACCGGCATGATCTCAAAACTCTGTTTAAATGAATAGAAATCTAACTACATGATGTTAAATATATTTATACATCTTTAATAGAATGAAGATCAAGATCTTTAAAAAGATCTTAAAAAAAAAAAAAAAAAAGTACAAATCTCTCTTCATTATAAAGCATGGATATTTGTGTACTTTTATTTAATATTCTGATACAAATGCAAATAATGTATATTAAATATTAAATGTAATAAAATAATATTTAAATTATTATTATTTAAATTATTATTATTATTATACCTATTTTTATTTATTTTTACAGGAACACTATACACTGAAAAAACAGTAACTACTACATAAAATGCCATTCAAAGACTTCTGTGAACATGGAAGGAAAAAAATACTATTCAAGATCATTTTAGAATACAAAAGCATTTAAAGATCATTCATGGCCTTTTAGTGAGTAAATTTAAAAATTCAAAACCCACCGAGACCCTGCTGTATATCTGTTATAAGCTCAGCAAAAGTTGTCATCCAACATTTGTATGCAGGGTCAGTTTCTGAAGCTTGAAGGAGCTGGAAAAGAGAGCATCATACCTAGTGAGGTTGCCTGCATAACTCCTGTCTCCTGCTGGTACTCCTGCCTTTTCTTTCTCAGGCAGATGGGACATGTACTCTCTCCTGATGGAGCATCACTTTTTATGGTCTTCTGCCATCCTGAAACAATGCTCGCTTCTAAAACATCACTACAGCAACCTGGGAGAGAAAAATATGCAGATAAACAAAACAACAGTCAAGTGAGAAACCAAGCACACCTCAAAAAAGTTACTCTGTTAAAGCGTCTTTTTGCTTGTTTTATTGTTCTGTTCACTGGAATAATTTCTAGTTTCAGGTTTGCATATTTTATATGGTTTAAACAGCACATTATTTTGCATTGACATTAACATTTTAGCATGGTGACAACCTTAGAGCACCCTGACGGTCTTCATCCGGTCATTCAGCTGGAATCAGCTCTGTGCATTACCGAATGGGTGTAGAGCGATCAGGAAATGTCACACTTACGTGATTGGATGGGGGAGAAGGGACAAGGCCTAGGTAGCGAACTTTCATTACCAAGTGTTTGAGAGATGCATATCCAAGTCACAAAGTAAACACGACTTTGTGATTTTGGTGATAAGCAGTATGGACCGTTATGTCTTGAAGTAAATGTTTGATGATTTTGCTCACACGAGGTAAAGCAGTAATTGGTACATTTAGATGCAATCTAACAATCGCTTAATAACTGGATCGATGGCTCAATGGCACTGAAAAGCCTTCATTGAAACTCCTTAACTGATCCAAATGAGCTTGACTGAGTTGGTGTAGATCTTAAATTTGCCGTATATATGAAAATATTAGCCTACTGCAAAACTACTTTCACAGTTAGATTCAGAATAACATGATGTCATGATGTGTATGTTAACAAGCTTTATATTGTTATTACAGTGGAACTGTGTCACAAACTCAATCGCATAGAAATTTTGTTCATAATAAAAGCAATGGCCATGTAAATAACATCTGAATCAGATCACAAAGGTGTGTGCACTACCAGTCAAAGGTCGAGGGTTGGTAGGATAATGTTTTGAAAGCTGCCTCTTACAAATGCAGTCTTATGAGATCAAAATACAATAAAAATGCTAATATTGTGAAATATTACGACTTAAAATGTATTCTTGTAATGATAAAGTGAAACTTTTGGCAGCCATTACTCCAGTCTTCAGCTTCATGTGATCTTTCAGAAATCATACATGCTGAATTGCAGTTCAGGAAACTTTTCTTGTTTCTTCAGGGATGTTTGAAGATTAGCAAAAGTAACTTAAATGTAAATGTCTTTACCGACACATTACTCTTGATTTTCACATTTTTAAAAGGTGTATATAAACGGTACTCTCAGAATCTGAAATGTGATTTGGTCAGACTGAAGAAAGTCAGTGCATGTTAACACACCACTGTGATGACCATCAACTAGAGCACAAGTACAATAAAAGGACATTACACATTTAAATACACACACACACACACACACACACACAACACCAGTCTTACCTTCACTGCCGGCTCTGAGAGTGCAGTCTGAAGCTGCGCTGAGTGTGCGAGACTCCACTGAGTCCAGGCTCTCGACTGAGTCCTCTCTCCTGTAGCCCGGCTGCTTCAGACTGAACAGATCCTCCCTGTCAGAGAACCAGCCCTCCGCGCACCCACTGTCCCTCACACTCGACTTGGACTGCACAGTCTCCTCCAGAGCCTGAAGAAGGTGAATAGAGACACAAAACTTTAGGGTTGAAAAGTGAGATTTAGCGAATAGCACCATTTTTTTTTAAGTTTTGTTTTTTACTGACCTAAGAAACTGCCTACATGCTGAGCAATATGTCTGTCAATTCTTTGATAATTACTATGCGGAGACAGACAACACTGACTTGCGCTTGACTGAATCATTTTATTAGAAGCCAAAATTAATGGGGAGTTCTGGACCTGCATGACGTCCTTTGTAAAGTCTAAATCACACAAGACCCAACTGTAACATCTCTCTACTTGAGGAAAGTAATGATTCTGACAAGCGAGGGGCTTGTTTGTCTATTCCAATGCATAAACACCTGACAGAAATTAAATTAAGTTGACATTTTATAATTTGTGCAACAAGTCTCAACTCTCCTTTTTTAAAATATGCAATAATAAAAAAAAAGAGTTGATGTTGTTATTATTATTATTGGCAAGAGGAAACACTCCAATTTTACGATTCAGTCATATATATCATAAAACAACTACATAACAGTTTTATATACATATACACACACATACTTGTGCATGTATGTATGTGTGTGTGTGTGTAAATATACAAAAACATACATGTAGTAAAAATAAGAAGAACTGTAATAAGAATTAAACTATGATCGGTCTATCATTTTGACAATAGCGGTCCTGAAAGAATGCTTGTATAAATACTAAATAAAAAGTAAAATAAAGTAAAAGTTTCATTTGTTTTTATAGCCCAATATACCTTTTAATCCAATTAACATTTTCTAATTGATCTTGTGCATCAGCCCTCAAACTTACATGAAAAAAAAAATAAATAAAAATCACATCAAAAGCTAAATACCTTAGATAATGCTGTGCCCAGCAATCCTTCAAAGGCTTTTAGGTTGAGTTGTGGTCCAGTGTAAAGGGATCAGACTGGGCCTTCCGTCCTAACCAGTATATAGTTATCAAAACCTGTATGTAAACAACAGTATAAAAGAAAAGAGGTAAAAAAAAAAAAAAAAGCAAAAAAACAAAAAGATAAACTTCAGTCTGTATTTAATGAGTAAGTATTATTAAAATCATAACTATATATCATACATTTTTATATTAGATGCACAAAAAGCAAAACCTCTCAGGATTCATTGCTGTGAGTGATTGCATGTGGCATGAAAGGCTTCTGTGTCCCAGTTACATTCATGTTCTCATCTACAAAACTATGACCATTTTACACACACACACACACACACACACACACACACGGTGCCAACGGGACAGGAATGTGGGCACACGTACAAGACAATGAAGACAACAAATAGGGCTTTGTAGTGCCTGTTGGATCTCTAAGATTAATTATTCTAAGATTAATTATTCTAATGAGGAATCAAATATTAGCAAAACAACAGATTACCAAAGAAACAAAGATGCATGGTAGACAGTACCTGCAGATTCTGTGCAGTCCCAGTTCAAATTACATGCTAAACTCTCTTATTAAAATTAATCAGTCATCATCAGTAGCACTTATGTTTTTCCCTAATATTACTTACTCTGATAGACGTGATGCAAGCTTCATCTAAGAACTACACATGGAGACGTAACACTAAAACACTTCTCTAAATTTTATTGTTCCTATTTCAAAAATGTTGGTCACTGGAGTCATTAATGGATATAGTGCATGCAAAGCAGCGCCGAAGTGGCTTTGAATGACACCGCAATAACAGCTTCTGCAGTATGTGTCAAGATAAAATTACAAATCAACTAGTTTGGTATGCAAACTAAAGTGTCAAAGGCCAAATAAAGTGCACATTAAAGACAAACCATTTACAGATTAACTTGATGCTGCACCGCTTAGCTCAGAAGTTATTATTATGTGATTAATGAAAGCCCTTTAGCGAGGAAAAAAAAAACTTACGCTTTTTCAGTCTCTGCTTGTCTCTTCAAAGCGTCTAAGCAAAAGGAGAGAAGAAAGTTAAATGTGATGAACACACACACAGATCAGTTCCAGCTCACACTAACAGTACCAGCAACTAAATCCACCCTATACCCTCTAATAAAATTAAGTCACATCTATAAATGGACCTACATACCATATAAGCTTTAAACAGTAAGTCACATCGTCACGTATACCGATGTTTATTCACAACAATCATACACAACGCTATGGAGCTAATTTAACAAAGACAATCAGCGAGTGTTCAAAAGAAACTCTAAACTATCTGACAGAGGAACATACTTGTTCCCTCAGAGTGCTGACACCGGACATGTGAGCCATCTGTTTGTCACCATGTACTAGCAAATATGGTTTTACAGAGGAATTCAGCCATTTAAACGCCAGACGCTAAATGTCAAGCTACCTCAAAAATAAGTCAGACAGGCTATAAAGAAAACAGAACTTGAGCTGCACTTCTGAGGTTATTAAGTGAAAGTGCGCATGTTATTTCACTGAGCCCTAAACCAACATGACTGCGAGAAAGTATGCAAGTTAAAAATAGCAGTCAGATCCACTATAGCTTCACCACAGCATTTGGTTTAAAGGGACAGTCATATGGAGCTAAATTTAGAGGTCACTGTGTCCCCCGCTCCACCCTCTCGTGCCCCTCGTCCCTCTATAAGGCCAATGATATGGACATTAAGCTCTCAGCAGGATGGTCAACATGATTTATTGTTCGGGTTTAGTCGGGACCTAAAAATGAGGCTGTGTGATGAAATTGAAATTGAGTTAATTAGTTATTGAAAATACTTGATATGGTTTTGAAAACACCTTTTTTTTGTACAGATAACAGTAGCAGTTCTCCAACAGGTGCTTGAGGCCCACAACAAACCTTTAAAAGAGGCTGTTAAATGACTTAATACAATTTAATAATATGTATCGTTACTCATATCAAGTAACAAAATGACAGTCAAAATGGTTGAAGAGAGAGCAAGAAACGAGGTAGAAGGAACGGAAACTGAACATCACACAAGTTGATCTCAAACTCGATGTCCACCTGAGCACCGAACTCAACTTCTAACAACAATGGCAAATTTCAAACAACAGATGATTAACAGGATAGTTCACCCAAAAATGAAAAAATTGTCATATTAAAATCATTTAAATCACCCTCATGTGGATACAAATCTGAGTTTCTTTCTTGTGTTGCCCATCAATTAAGATATGATCCCCACTGACCTTCACAGTATTTTTTCTCACTACAGAAGTCAACGGGGACCAAATAACTGTTTGGTTCTTGAAAATATATATTGACCATTTTCATTTTGAGATTAGCTGTATCTTTAAACAGTCCATTTCCTCTAAATACCACATTATTATTTTCCAAAGAAAATGTTTGTCTGTGTATTCATGTCAAATTTCCCTGTTTCTTAAACGACTTGCATTTTAGGATGACATCAACCAAGCCCCCTTATTTTAAACCCCTATATCACATGATATATATAAAACTTTTACAATTACATCAAAAGTAAACTGAACCATGAATGCCTTTAAAGTTGACAAATGTTTAAATCTCGACAGCGGTTTATGCTCAGAAAACATCTCAAGCCCTGATCTTAATAATAACAATGTCAATGTGTCATGTCTGGCTGCTTTAAATGCCATTAGATTCAAAATACATGAGGCAGCTTGACTAAAACATAGGTCTAGCTTGGTGAGGTATCATTGTTTGAGTTTGATGTTGGACAGATAATGTGCGACAGGATCCATCCAGCCTTTCATTTGGTATGGAAATGTAATCAGGCTGCAAACAATATTCAAATGAACCCTCTTCCTGCAGTCACACGAAACACTTACCTCATTCTTTATACACATACAAACAACTAAAACGGTACTAAAATGTAAATGTGTATAGATAGGTTTGCATCAGATGTTTAAAGCTTATTGAACTACACAAATATAATGCAAAAACCTTCTTTTGCCTTCTCTCTGCTCACCTGACGGTCACGCTGCAGTGGACACATCTTGCAGATCTCCGGGATGGAAGAGCTGCGCTCATTAAGCCCTAGCTTCTCAAGCCTTCAGAAACACATTCACGTTGTCCTGAAGAGAAACCAGCATTGACTATTGCAGCTAGTGTAAATGAAAAGTTAGAAGTCATTGGTAATCCGTAATAATCCAGTTAAATAAATGAGTTCAGAGTACTAGGCAACAAAGCTTGGTTGGCAGAAGTACCAGAGAAAACTGACCAGCATAAAAGACAGACTAGTTAACCAGAAAAAGGGTGTGGAACTGAAAGAGACCGTTGTCAGCATTTACTACTGGAAATCCTCTGACTCGAGGGGAAATGTCTTGCATTTGTGCAATGTTTATACCTGATATACACGAGTCATTTAATCACAAAATAATTATGTTTCATTGACGCTGGTTGATTAAGTCTTAATTCTAACTATATCTACAATGTACATTTATAATGTACTCTACCAAGCCCAAGTATGGGGGAGTGGAGAGCCTGTTCACTCGTTTAATGATGCCTGGCTTCAATGTGTTGATCAGACTGAAAACAGATTAAATATGCTTTAAGAAATAAATATCTTCATACAAAACTACACTATACAAAACTAATAAAATAAAATAGAAATAATAGAATAATAAAAAAATTAAAATTACTTTACTCGCATTAAAAGGACCCCAGTCCTCTAAGGCCACTCGAAAGCTTTTACTTCCAAAATGCTTTTTTGTCACCTCCTGTTAAGGAAAGAACCCAAACAGATGACATGCACAAATTGGGGACGGGGGCAGATGCGCGTGTTCAGATTTCCAATCCCAGGCTCTGACTGGGCCGAAAGGACATTCACGGAGTTGTCAATAATGCTGTGTGCTTAGAGTCATTGTCCTGTTGGTACGCGAACCTTCTATAATAATCAGACAGTCTACTTATATTCTAATGAAAGTTAGCTGACATGCAGGTGCAAAGTTACTTATTGTCAACAGAATGTTCATAAGGGACCATCAAATTAAAATGTTTACAACTTGCTTAAAAAGTTGCCCAGTGTATCGTCAGCATTATTAGATCTAGGAAGAGTCCTGGTTGTTTCAAACTTCTTCTATTAAAGTTAATGGAGACTACATGCTTCTGTGACCCTTCAGCGAAGCAGAATTCTTTTCTGAACTCTTCCCCAGATGTGACTTGGCGCAAACCTGGTTTCTTTTTGATATGCATTATCAGCTGTTAGACCTTTTATTAATACTTTTCTAAATCATGCCCATTCAACTGAATTTGCCACAGGTTGACTTCATCCTAACTGTAGTAACAAAATATGGAAGAGAAAATAAGTATATATATATATATATATATATATATATATATATACACACACACACATATAATAAAACATAAAAGCAAATCCTGTCAGCTAAACATACAAATTGCCAAGTAAGAGTCCATTTCATTGAGTGAAGGTCCGTAGACAGGAAACCACAGGCCCTCCCAAAAACATGACATGCTACTTTCCACTCCAACCAGATACATTTCAGAGCACATTCTGATCTTCAGTCATCATATGCAATAGCACACCACATAATTACTTTTACTGTCACTAAGCAAGCAAAACAATCTGAGCAAAATCAACAAGTGCCCTATAATTCCCCAAAAGATGGCACAATCACAAATCACCCCATGCTATCACTGAGCTGTTAGACAGCTCTCTAACCAAAACCACACTTTCTCTCTTTTCATACTGGATCCGTTTCCAGTCAAATGATCATCCATCAAGTCATCCTATCCACACATTATAATTGTGCACATTCAGACACGACCTCAGAGCCTCCCTCCATTACGCCACACTGTACAACATGTTTGGAGAATGAGGTGCCCAAGCAAGAAGCACCTGACCGCACTCAGTCATGCGTGGTGGAGTGGGCATCTGACAAACAGAATGTGGCAAACAACTCCGGGGTCCTTTGTGCTCAGATTGAGATGCACTGAAGCATCCATGCTTGATGCCTGTCCACCCTGCATCCTGATCATCAGCTTGTTTGGGCACATGGAATGTAATCCATCAATGGCTGCTTGTGTACGGTTCACATCAAAAGAGGCCTGACAGAGCCAAGGCAGACTCCAAAAGATCTAATTCGATTCCATTATTTTATCCCAGTTTATACATTCAATATATGATTTCATTTGCAGAATGAGTTAGCTCCATTTTTAACAATTAACTCAATTTATAAAAAGGTTTAACAAATAAGTTTTTTTCATTATGCATTCTATTTAATTTCATCATTTATAATTTTTATATAAAAAAAAATAATAATAATAATAAACAGCTAACTTTTTATGTATAAGTTGTGTTTTTGCAAATGAACTAAAAAAAAATCATAAAGAGCTGAGAGATTTAAAGTGGTGCATGTTTGAATCTCGTGCAACAACATGCAACCAAAAAAGCACTGCTATTCGGCACAAGACTGGCAGATCTCAGGAAATGGTGGTTAGATCTTGCTGGTGAGACCTCAATGCAGTTTTGTAACAAAAAAATAAATAATAATAATAATAATAATAATAATTCAACATGCAAAGCAAATTCAAAAAATAAAGTTTTTCCATTCTGTATACAAATTGTTCTTTACAACATTTTAAGCAGTACAACTGTTTAACATTGAAAAAGTTGGGTGGCATTTGAGTCAATAAGATTGAGAAGTACTACAAAAACAAAAAAACAAAAAACATGTAATTCAAGCCATCAGCCGCTGCTTACCAAAAGGTGGCTGTGGGGGAAATGGAGAGTAAGAAAGGTTTCTTTTGCAAATCAGCATAATAAAATGATTCAATACATCATCAGTCATCTAATACATGACTGTACTGTATTACAGACACAATAGTTTATAATAAAGGCATTACTTATTGTACCTTGCTGCTAACTGATGAACAACATGTAATAAAAGCTAACTAAATATTACATCATTATTCAAAACGACTTCTTAACTTATTAAGTAGACAAATAGTATCTAGGATTCTATGGAGCTGATGCTACTTTGCAAATGGTTTAAAGCTGATAAAAGACAACCATAAACGGGTTAGGTTATGTAAGTCTGCTTTAAAACCATAAGCATTCAAGACAAAAGCGAGTATCATGATGAATGTTACCATGTCTAGTTTTTATTTAATTGGTCCACCTAAAATAACATTCAGGAAATAAAGCATTTCCTGAGAGCACACACACACATCAGGATACGCTCTTTTGCATTTTAAAAAGTGCAGGTAATACTAAAAGACGTCAATAACATCTGTCGGGCTGTTTTAAAAACTGACTATTGCAACAGACTTGCATATTTAAAGCATCAGATTCTCTGAGCGCACAAAGAACAAAGCCTCAGCAGAACATGAGGGTGAAAAGACCTGCACTTTTGTGGCCAGCATGGGAAAATGCTTGAGAGTGATGTCATTACCTCAAGCCATCTCTGCGCCTCCAGAAAAGCCAGCTCGCAACTGACTGCAGACTGCTGACGCCACTCCATCGCCGCCAGCTCCAATCACACCTGTGTGCATTTCAGGACCAAAGATAATGTGAATTACCAAAATGACTCCATATATAGACGCAGGCATTTACTGTTATTTCTAGCTATTTTAAATACTATAATAATAATAGTAATAATAATAATAATAGTAACAATAACAACGATTATTATTGTTATAGCTGCCACTGCATTGATTTGTCAGATAAACTATAACTCAATATAACTGTAAACATAAAACGGTACACATTTGACAGAATTTTATATTAGAATCACAGCTTAAATGACATTCAACAGTTTTTCCAAGAGTATACATGTCTTTGCTACATTGAGAAAAAACACATCAAAGACAAAAAATAAGCAAAAAAAAATAATACTTGTATTAATACAGTCAATAAAATTGTTTTTACAAAGCTTTCTTATTTTTTTTGGCAAAGCAATGCGCGTTATACATTAAGTGATACATTAGCAGCATCTCATCTAATCTAAAACAAAGTCATTTGGGGTTTGTGACACCAAAGGACAAAAAAAAAACACTTCCATCAAAGTAAAGTGTTCTGGAGCGACTCTGAACGGGTTAAAATGTTATCGCCTACATGTTTGCAACCCCAAAATACGCTTGATGTGATTCATAACACTGCGCACCTGTGGCACCCTACGAGCATCTCGAGTGGAATGACTCAAAACTTACCTGCTGGCCCCTGCTTCAAGTACGCTTATTGATTTCCTGTAACTACTCTGAAATTTCACTTCCCAGATGTCTCGACTCGAAAGAACAAGGTGTTTCCTGCTACCGGTGCGCGCCGCGTGCCTCCGACACAACTCCGTTAATCTGCTGCAAACATCGCTCCTCGGATTCACACCTTGAAGTGTCTCTCCTCCACCGAACCCGTTTGCTGGCCTGAGGAGGAACAGAAAAGCCCCGCTCGGTGATGGCACGGAGGCGCTGAGCGCACAGGATAGTTTGCGTGTTTGCAGAGGCAAGTGCAAATGCAGCGATGATGAGTTTAAATATATGCCACGCCCCCTGCTGCTAGAGAGGCTGATGACGTGCTCTGTGGCGTATGGACAGCAGATGGCGACAGAGATTCACTTCCATTTTTAAAACTATCATTTTAAAGTTATTTTATTTTTTTAACATTTTTCTAAAAATGTGAATATCTTGATTGTAATGCCTTGTTGCCATTTGAATGTTAACTGTCAAATTCTTAAAAAAATTTATGGCTCAAAATTGTATTAATTAAAACTTAGTATTTCAGTTGTGACTAAGGTTAACGTGAAAAATAACCCTTAATGCTATGTGTTTAGTTATGCTAACACAGGCAGGGGAAGTCAGTAATATTACACACACACACATCTAACAAATGATTGATAAGTATATTTACTTTTCTAATTGTATTTGGACATGAAGTGATGGTTTATGTTTTGTAAATTAGTCTAGCTGATCTATTCCCAGAAAAAGAAGGGGAAAAAGCATTAGCATACACATTAGGTCTGAGTATGGACTGTGGTCTTTTGGTAAGTACTTTTAACCTCGCAGATGAGGTCTGGGCAGAAAGGATACCACAATACCATCCAGTCCAATCAAAGATCTGTATAAGAATGACTTACATGCCCTATTCAGCCTGCCTGTTGTGCATTTTAAATGAATATTATAAAATTTAAAGTGCATTGTTATTTATTTACTGATAAATATATGTAGATTTATATGTTTTCATGGACCACAAAGCAATAAAAAAAGAAAAATGATGCAATAATTGTACCAAAAATATGTATACAATTGTATTTGCTATACATGATGCAGTTAGGTTAGATGCAATTACTGAAGTTTGTTGCAACATGCTTTGAACTTATACTGAGAGATGCTTTCAACAGCTGGAACTAAAACAGGAAGTGCTTCATCCAGCGACAGGAAGTGTTAACCAAAGCTGGAGCAATGTACAAGTCTGTCTGCCCACTGGTTTCCTGTGTGACTAGTCTGCTGTCAGACAACCAACACTTTATCACACTATTGTTGATGATGAACATCAAGACCGCTCTACAGGTTTCAAAGCTTGCAAGCAGCTCTTCACAGGATGCTGGTGAAAGGTGTTCTCTTCTGTTGGTCTATAAATTGACTCATGATGATGAAAAATAAGTGAATTCTGGTGATGCATATATTTTAAATGCAAATATTAATTTTCGAATAAGAGAGTGCAGCATAATATGGCATATTTTAGTTTATATGTTGCACTTTTAAGATTGCCATCTTCTTCTGCTTAAAAGGCCAAATGCATGTGTGAAGGAGTCATAAATGAAGGCAATTAATTAATTTTCTATGTTTGTTAAAGAAATCTCTTGCAATAGAGCAAGAAATATTTCTATATCTCCGTTACTTAGGTCAGCCTGAAAAACATTTTTGTGTTTATTGAGAGTCCTAGTCTGATGCAACGTGCACAGATTCAAGTTGAATAAAAGCTGTGCAGGGCTTTTAGAGGATTGCTTAGCTGGTTTGATATTCGAAATTGTTCTCTCGTCGGTCCTAACTGGTATTTTTAAAGTTAGTTCAAACCCGTCCGAGAGATCAGAGTTTAAGTAAACATTCTAGGGGTTCTAGAATTCTTAGCAAGCTATTTAATAATCTTTCGCGCTTCCATTGCCACAGATTTCTGTCACATCCTCATCTCGAAATGTGTGTTTTTGATTCTAATTCTTGGTTTCTGAAGCCATTGGATGGAATGAGCTAAACTAGAAACATACAAAGAAAATTTGTTTACAGTTTAGAGTGGCTATGAGGTTGACCACACACATTAGAGGTGATGTTTCTCTAGCTCTAGCTCTAGCTCTAACCCGTCCTCTTACTTACTCAATATATGCTGGATATATGAAAAAGGCTTCCAGAAATGAATAGATAAGTGAACGCTGGTTTGGCAATGCATGTTTGCGTGAGAAACATTCTTTCAGTCAACAATGAAGTTTGGTTATAAAACAAACATCTAACCAGAGCCAGTGCTACAATTCACAGAGGTTGAGATTAGCTGTTTTTTCTTTCTTTGAGGGGTCATTTCTATTGTTTTCAATATAATGGAATGGAACCTTTGCTTAATGTGAAATCTCATTCTCTGCACATCGTTTACAATGTTAGATTCTACCCCCATATAGTTGTTGTACAGCCTCAGGTGCGCATGTGTATATATATATATATATGCTTCTTTTGTCCTTGCCCACTGACTGGTGGTCTATTTCACCTGGAGCTCCACAGCTGTTTAGCACTGGAACGGCAGTACAGTTTCCTGAACACTGTAGCTTTGTCCTGATCTGGCATTGCCTAGCAGACATGTGAGAATAGGGAGGGATGAAGACGGGAAGGTGGGCAGCCAGATATGTTAGTCCAGCCAAGGGCACATTTCACTCCCGTTAACACACATCTTAAAACTGTACTTGCACCTAGAATCACTCCCATTACAAGGCTCGGCAAATATTTGATGACAATGTCAAAGCTGTTTGAATCAGAACAAGAATGATTTCGCTCTTTTTTGGCCTAAATAATGTAAAACAGTTGCTAGAATTAACATATAGACTTTTAAATGTTCAGAAGAAAATGTGAGCAATGCTTGATGGTGCGAAACTCACCTCCCATGGTGTAGCTGCCCCTTGGTACTCACAAACAAGAGAGACGGAGAGTTTCTGACGGGTGCTTCAAGTTTTCTTTCTTTATTTCGCCCGTGAAGAGCGCCATTCAAGCTTAGTTGCGTAGCACCGTGAAACTACACAAAGAAAATCAAAGACAAATAAATACAACTCGTATACAGAATAATATAGTAAATAAAGGTTACAATTACAAAGAAACAGGTGAAAAAATAACAATTCAAATAATAAAAACGGTAGGAAACAACCACTAAATAAGCAGAGCTTGTATTAACTTGAAACAATTACAAAATGCAACAACTAAATCAACTTTACATACCTCGCTCCGCTTTACCAAAGGGTACTAAGTTGAAATTAACTGGAACCAAAGCCTCATTTACTAGAAACAATTTTTTATCTGGGCAAATTTCGGAAGAACATCGACCGTTGCCGCTCTCTGCTGCGCTGACCACCTGCGTTGCCCCGCCCTCCAATGCGTAAGGCACGTAATATGTTCAGAACTAATTTAAAGTGACAGAACCACCAATCAGTCATTTACACTCCCATCAATCATGATATGATGAATCAACAAACTGAAAATGAATCATAACATGATTTTGAACCATAGTATCACCACCTTTAAGTTTCATGAATGTATGTAATGACTAGAACATTTTGAGATATAATTACTTGATCTGATGTGAGGGTATCACTCAAGTCATTAACAGTCACTCTTCTTCAAGAAGCACCACCAATTTCTGGATGGGCCTTTCAATAATAGTGGGCTTTGAGGGTTGACTGTGTTTATTTGAGAATTTTCGGTCTCCTATTTGTACCTTCACTGCGTCTTACAAATCCATCACTCTCCTTGACAGTTTCAACCACTCTGCCTACCTGCCATTGACTTCTTGGGAGTATATCCTCTTTGACGATTACTGACATCATTTATTTTGAGATTTCTCACGAGGAGTATGCCACTTTTGTCGTGTAGAAATGTTAAGAAGATACTCCTTCTTCCAGCGACTCCAAAACTGCTCAACTAAGTATTGGACTCTGCGCCAACGTTTTTATAGCGTATATGTCGCCTTTGACAAATTTTCCTGGGGGTGGAAGTGCAACATCAGACTTCATCAGTATCAAATGGTTTGGGGTTAGAGGTTCGAGTGAATTTGGATCATTAATCCCATCAATCGTTAGTGGACGACTGTTAACTATTGCAGTTGCTTCATAGAACATCGTTCTAAGTGATGCATCGCTCAAGCCTGCCTGGGCACAGAGCGAGTGTGGCATTGAGTACATTTCGCACAGTTCGTATTTGACGCTCCCAGATGCCTCCAGCGTGGCTTGCCGAAGGAGCATTAAAGACAAATTCGCATTGTTTATCTGCAAGAAAAGCTTCCAGAGCTTTGGTGTCAACTTGTTTCAATGACTCTTTAAACTCATTTCTGGCTCCACAAAGTTGGTACCGTGATCACAATGAAGTTTGCGAACTGCTCCTCTAAGGCTCACAAAACACCTCAAAGCATTGATGAAAGCATCCGTTGTCAAATCTTCAATCATTTCAATATGAACTGCGCGAGATGAGAAACAGGTGAATATTAACCCATACCTCTTGTACTCCTTGCGAGATTTCTTAACAACAAATGGTCCAAAGCAGTCCATGCCACAGAACGTAAAGGGTGCAGATACTTCCGACACGCTCTTTGGGAAGTTCTGCCATGCGTTGTTCTTCTGTAGGTCGTCTAAGTTTTCGACACTGCACACACTTGTGTATCAGCTTGGCAACTAACTTGCTGACTCAATGATCCACAGCCCATTCATTCTAAGCTCCATTTGAGTTTGATTCCGACCCTGATGACAAACCTTGGCATGGTAATGTGACAGAATTAGCTTGGAGATGTAACTATCCTTTGGGAGAATCACAGGATGTTTTAGTTGTTGACTGAGTGATGACATCCTCAATCTTCCACCTACCGAAGAAGACCTTTGTCCAAAATGGGATCTAGGTGATACAAAGCACTAGTACTTGGAAGAATGTTTCCCTTCTCAATCATTCCCTTTTCTTTGGAGAAGGCTTCCTGCTGAGCAAGTTTGATCACCACTTCAGCAGCTCTTTGACGTTCCTCAACAGTCACATGATCACTGGGGAATTTTTGTTTTGATCCTAGCCTTTTGATCCTTGCAACAACCTTTAGGAGCCTTGACCAAGAGGAAAATCGACTGAAACGACTGAGAATGTCCACACTGTCATCAACTGTTGTTGAGAACGTTTGGACTGATTTAACTTCAGGATCACCAACCAGCAGGTTAATGGCGGTGTACGGTGTTGGACTTACTTCTTGCTTCCACAGGAATTTGGGTCCAGGTAACCAGATCGATTTGTAGAGATGTCAGAGGTGTGTAACCCTCTAGAGGCATAATCAGCTGGGTTTTCTGTGGTATTTACGTAATACCACTGAGCTGGATCCGTAATGTCCCTTATCATCTGCACGGTTACGCAATGAATACATGAAATCTTCGTGTAGCCGTTGTTGATATAAGCCAGAACGACTTGTGAATCTGTCCAGAAGAACTCTTGGTCAATCTTCATATCAAGCTCTGTTTTCAGCACGACACTCATTTTTGCAGACAAGACAGCCGCCGCAAGCTCTAATCTAGGTATGCTTGTGATTTTTGTAGGTGTGCAACTCTGGCCTTTGCCATCACCAAACTGCAATGCACTTTATTCTCTGCATTTTTGAACCGGAGATAAGAACAAGACCCATATCCCGTATTACTTGCGTCGGAGAAGTGGTGCAGCTCCGTTCTGATGATTTCACCGTAAGCATTTGGGTGATAACATCTTGGTATGGTGACTTCCTTAAGCTTCTGAAGACCATTTTCCAATTCTCCCACCGTGAACATAATTCATCTGGAGGCTGATCATCCCATCCTATACCTCTTCGACACAGTTCTTGCAGGATGCTCTTTCCCTGTAGAATGAATGGTGCAACAAATCCAAGTGGGTCGTACAGGGATGCAATAACAGACAAGATACCACGGCGGGTTGATGGCAGATCTTTGAAGCTGATGTTAAAGTTGAAAGTGTCATCCTTTGTTGACCACTGAATGCCAAGTATGTGACCTGTCTGTGTTGCTTCCAAATTTAAGTCGAGGGCTTGGATGCAATAACCCTTTCTGATGCATCTATGCTGCTGAGAGCTTCATCCTCATTTGAGTTGAATTTATGAAGCCGTAAGCCTCCACGCCTACACAGCGCTTGAGCATCAGCAATCAGTTCTTTGGCTTCATCAACTGAATGAACACTAGTTAACCCATCGTCTACATAGAAGTTCCTTTCAACGAACTTTGCTGCCAATGGGTGATTGGCTTTGTACTGCTGCGCCAGGTACTTCAGACCGAAATTAGCACACCCTGGAGATGACGTAGCGCCGAAGAGGTGGACTGCCATGCGATAGTCTTGAGGCTCTTTCTCCAAGTCTCCACCCTCCCACCATAGAAACCTTAGATAATTGCGTTCATCTGGAGGGACAAAGAACTGGTGAAACATCTTTTCTATGTCACAAGTGAATGCAACCTGTTCCTTTCTGAATCGGCAGAGTACTCCCACTAATGAGTTGATTAAGTCAGGTCCGGTCAGAAGAGCATCGTTTAGAGATATACCGCAAATTTAGCTGAACAATCGAACACAACCCTCAGCTTATCTGGGTTTTGAGGTGGTATACCCCATGGTGTGGAATGTACCATACAGTCTCTCCTTCGGATATCACTGGGGCTGGTTCAGCATCGCCTTTGTTAATGCTCTCCTCCATGAAGGCTTTGTAGTGATCAAAATATTGCTTGTTAGACTTGAGTCTTTTCTTGAGATGCTGTAGCGGGAAGCTGCTAACCTCTTGTTATTTGGTAGTGAGGTTGGCCGCTACATTTGAAAGGGAGAGGAAGTTCATAATGTCCATTTTCCTTCTGTTTGATATTGGCACTAAGATGCTGTATGAAACAGAACATCCTCCTGAGATACACTTTTATTCTCATAGCCTCTCTCATTGAAATCGGACTCTAGAATCCTCAAGACATCGATGGGTGATGGAGCAGGTATTTCTCTAACTGCCACTCTATGGACGAAACTCTGACTTCCCTGTCTGTCTAGGTGTGGATTAGAGAGACCAATAATACTCCAGCCAAGCTTGGTTTTTTGAGCAAAGGGTTCATTTGTACCACCTATAATGACTTCAAGGGGGAGCTAGAGCTGATGGGCAGTCAAATCCTATCAACAGTCCAACCTCGCAATTCTGAACTGGTGGCAATTGGTTAGCCAGATGTTTGAGGTGAGGCCACTGCAATGCCGTTGTCTTGGTTGGAATATAGGATTTGTCAACAGAATGAAGTCTCTAGTATATGCTTGCCGTAGTTGAATAGAGTTACTTGCTTGAAGTCCTCGAACTTGCAGACCACAAACCCTTTTACTGCCAGTGATAGTATCAACGGATGTCATAGTGCTAAGTCTAAGTTTCACCGGTTGAGTGCTTACATTTAAGTCATCAAGAAGATCATCCAGAATGAACGTTGAGTCGCTTTGGGTGTCCAGCAGAGCATAGGTAAGTACTTCTCTTTGTGGTTCTTCCACTGTAGAAATGAAGACTGGCACGATACTGGACGTAGCAGAAGAACTTTGTGTAAGTGCATGGGTCATGACTTTGTGCAGTTCCTGACTTGCTTGAACCTCTACAGAAGTTTTCCTTAAGTCTTTCGGAGTACTTTATTTCTTTCTTCATGCAAGCAGGTAGGGTGATTTCGGCTACATGTTCCACATTTATGTCGTCTTTTACAGTCTTTAACGATATGACCCTTTCTGAGACACCCGAAGCAGAGATGATTTTCTTGAATGAAGGCCTTCTTGTCTTCAATGTTTCTTTCTGCAAATGTAGGACATAGGGCAATGCTGTGTTTTTCATCTTTACAGACAAAGCATGATGCCTTTGGTTTAGAACTGAATGTTCCAAGCCTTTTAGAGCTAAAATCTTTCACATCAGCCTTGCGTTACTGAGAATCTTAGCTCGCTTGGGAAACCTTTCATCTGAGTTTTTCGGATACACAAAAAGTGGGGACGTGATGGGGTTACATACTATTCTGGTTTCCTTTTGCAGGAACTCTGTGAAATGCTTGAAACCTGGATAGTCCCCTGATGCGTCTAGCTCTTCCACCACAATTCGATTCCACTTGCGCACTATCCACTCAGGAAGTTTCTTTAGTAACTTGTGGTTTTCCTCACAATCATTTAGGATGGCTAGTCCTTTAACGTGAGGAGTCGCCTCGACACATCCTCGTAGGAAGTCAGTGAAGTCTCGTAGGGCAGTAGGATCGTTTACCCCAATTTTGGGCCACCTCATCAGTTTGTCTCGAAAAGCCTTTTGCAGTATGAATGAATTCCCATACCTATCTTGCAGGACTTTCCACGCGCCTTGGTACGCATCCTCTGAATTTCTGTAGAAATATCCCTCCACTGCCTTGCAGCTTCTCCAACGAGGTAATTTTTAAGATAGAACATCTTCTCACTAGGTGGAATGGGCTTTCGATCAATAAGGGCCATAAAGGACATTTTCCAATCTATGAATTTCAAAGGATCGCCAGCGAAGATTGTGGGTTCAGGAGCGGGCAGTCGATGTGTGCTTAATGAGTCTGCTATTGCTTGAGCTAGAGTAGCATTATGCTGAGGAGACTGGGCTTTATGCTCCTCACAGGAAGCGTGTTGTGGCAAGAACAATTCGGCTTCTGGGTTTAGTTGAAATGTAGGCACTGTTCTTGTAAAGTCAAGGTGAGTGCTAAAGTCTATTTCTTCATCAACGCACTGAATAGTGCCTTCAAGATCATTATACGCTTTAACACCTAGCTGCTGCTATCTTTACTTCTTTGTTTACTTGCAACTGATGTAACTGTTTCCTCTCCTCTTCTAGCTTTAGCTGCATTTCAATCTCCTGTTGCTTTATTTCTGCAAGCATCTTAGCTTCACAAAGCTTCCAATCACTCTCCATTTTATTTAGTTTCGTTTGTTGGTCATGGATTTCTTGCATAGCTTTAGCTTGCTCTTGTTTCGCTGCAAGTTCTGCCTCTGCATCAGCTCGTTTACTTGAGATCTTGGAGGACTTTGATTGACTACCTGTTCCCTCACGATGACTCTGAAATTACTGTATTTGTTTTTGTGTGTCCAAAGATGGATCCGTACTCATCTTTATTTAGCACTTGTCTCACTCTTTCTTTCACAAGCTCTTCATTATAACCCTCTTCTACAGTTTCCAGCCGTTTACTCAAAAGATCCTGATTTCAGCAGTCAGTGCAGCACAAGTGTCCATACGATTGACAATGTCTGGAGAAGTAGCATGGTTACGTAATATTGGTTCATAGTGCCGATAAACTGAATCATGTTGGCTTTGAATGTCTTGCTGCAATCTTTCGAGAGTCTCACGTGAACAGAACATTTTCAGTCTTGATCTAGTCTCTTTTGCAGACCCCTTCCAGCCTTTATAAGACTTAAAGAAAGCCTTCTCCTGTTTCTTGGCTTCCTGTTCACGCATCTCCAGACCCTTTTCTGTGAAGCTTCTCTCACGTGAGCTTGATCTGACCTGCTGCACAGGTGGGTTGCTTACTTCTGCTGGGAGTGACCTCTCACCTACTCGTTCGACTGTATGCACAACAGTATCTTCTTCCATGGTCTCCTCTGCTTTTAGGACTCGGGGGAAACTTCGGGGGTGAATGATACCACTCTCACCAGACCTCTAATATGTAAGCCTCAAAGAATATTAGCAAGCAGGATCAGTGCAAATGCAAATAACAGTATACAACATTCAAAGACAAACTTTCTAAAGAATTCACCAGAAAATTAAAAATTTTCACAAAGTGTTGTTAACGTTAACACTCACACTCACTGTAACTTTAAATGCTCGACAGATTCAAGTTCCTTTAAGCAATGCTCTAATTATACTCGAAATAATGTATT
Source organism: Puntigrus tetrazona (assembly GCF_018831695.1). Lineage (NCBI taxonomy): Eukaryota > Metazoa > Chordata > Actinopteri > Cypriniformes > Cyprinidae > Puntigrus > Puntigrus tetrazona. Next base: position 2,490,870 of record NC_056714.1, on the reverse strand, counting down.
TCAATTTTTAAAGTATGAAATAAATGACGTGTTGCACAGCATTAATTTTTCTTTTAACTTCGAGCCCTTTGTTATTTAAATGTTTGATGTCCATGAAATATTCTTTTTCTTTTTGAGCACTGCAACTTACAAAGTTCAGGGTGAATGGGCGCCGCTTTCGCAGTGTAATCTTCTTTAACTCTCCTGTCGCTCAAAGTCTCACGCTGCATCTAAAGGAACTGTTATACCGCCACCTTCCGACCTTGCTCTTTAAGCTTTCCGATGACGTCCACGACCCCGCGGCTTGCCCACGTGGAAATGGCGCTGCTGTAGCGTTGCGTTCCATGAAGACGACGACGGCGTTGTACTAGATGCGCGCTTCCTTTAAGCTTGAGTTTCACTGTAGCTGCCCCTTGGTACTCACAAACAAGAGAGACGGAGAGTTTCTGACGGGTGCTTCAAGTTTTCTTTCTTTATTTCGCCCGTGAAGAGCGCCATTCAAGCTTAGTTGCGTAGCACCGTGAAACTACACAAAGAAAATCAAAGACAAATAAATACAACTCGTATACAGAATAATATAGTAAATAAAGGTTACAATTACAAAGAAACAGGTGAAAAAATAACAATTCAAATAATAAAAGCGGTAGAAACAACCACTAAATAAGCAGAGCTTGTATTAACTTGAAACAATTACAAAATGCAACAACTAAATCAACTTTACATACCTCGCTCCGCTTTACCAAAGGGTACTAAGTTGAAATTAACTGGAACCAAAGCCTCATTTACTAGAAACAATTTTTTATCTGGGCAAATTTCGGAAGAACATCGACCGTTGCCGCTCTCTGCTGCGCTGACCACCTGCGTTGCCCCGCCCTCCAATGCGTAAGGCACGTAATATGTTCAGAACTAATTTAAAGTGACAGAACCACCAATCAGTCATTTACACATGGTGTTTAAATGATGTGGGTGGTTGCTGCGGTATATGCTGCTCTTATAGCACTTACTTCTGTCGTCAAGTGAGCCTCAAAATGACTTCAAATGAGACCAATCGAGTTTTAAAATAAGTCGTAACACTTAAATACACATACCCTAAAAAATAGAAAAACATGGACATGTGAGGTAGAATAAGTGTGATTATTTATAAATAAAAAATGTATTTGGCATATAGGCTAGCATATGTCTGTATGCATGTATAAATAAATCAATAAAAACATATATATTTATACATGCAAACTTCACAAATACATATCACAAAAGACTGGAAAATTGTTGTAGACAAGCTTGGAGTCAAAAAGATTGAGAACAACTGTTTTTATGGCTGCTAGAGCATCCAGATGGTTTGGTTGATTTGCCTAAATCAAACCTCTTAGGTCCATATGATTCCAGGTAATGAATATTCAACTTTTTCCTGGAATGTTAAATATAACATTCTTTGTAAGAAAAATAGCTTGCGAAGAATATCGCGCTATTATTGATTAGTTCCTAAAAACAACCAAATAGGCACAATATGCTAATGTTAAGGAATGTTTCATTTAATATATTTGTATTTTTATTAAACATTAATGCCATTAATGCCAAATGATTTACTTTTAAGTCTGATGTCACACGGCACTGTTTCTGCGTCTAAGCACAAAAAAGCAAACAACGTACCATGTATACCAGTATAAACTTATTGTATGCTGAAATACTACCAATATAATGATTCTAACCTTTACCTCGATCTCGAATGACTCAGTTGGCCAGACAGTGATTCATCCCTTATGGATCTATAAAAATTGTTGTCTTTGTTTTAAAAGCTTAGCTTATTCAGTAGGTGTGCTATGAACAGTGTTCGTAAATGGCTGTTAATATAGTATTCTCAGTTGAAACAGAATAGAGGCTTACATCAGGAAACAGCGAGCCTATTCATTTGCATCACAACAACAAGCCAATTGAAATAAAATTCTAGTCAAGAGACAGTGTGAAATGGTATTTGCTAAATGCTATTATTATAATGGTTATAATGTTACCTTGAAAGGCTGAGTCAGCCAACTAGATCTCAGAGTTATAATGATGCAATTCTCAGTGTAATAACTGCACATCTCCAATGAACAACAAAGATGTGGTGAGGTCATCTTGTGTGCTTGTAAAGTGTGCTATCACTTCATGCATTCTCAACAGGACCAAAGAGCAGGGTGACAAAGTGAGAGGTTGCTATGGCGATGTCTTGTGTTGTCAGAAGGTGAGAACAAATTGATGTGTCAGATGGAGGAGAGTTCCCACACACACACACACACACACACCAACTGATCAACTTCCAGTATCTATAATAAGACAGACACATCGGATGGCATTTTACATCTCGGTATAACCCGTGTGGAACTTTGATGGGACTCGGAAGAGTAGTGAGGCAGTTTAAAGCCTGCAGACTGTGGTGTGAGAGAAGAAGGCATTCGGCAGTCTTTTTACTGTGGTATTATGAAAGCAGTGCCACAGAGAGAACCATGTCAGTGGCTTGGTTGTACAACAATAAAGCATGGGTTGCATGTCAGTGTGCCTGTGAGTCAGTGACAGTTTGCTGCTGTCATTTGCAAGAGCGGTCGACACATATAATAAGGCACCAATAGAACAATGACTCAGGATGCTAATGAGGCGGCACTGCAGTTCAAGTCTTCATTTACTCTCCTTCAAATTATTACAGACCGGAATGGCTTACTTTCTTCTGTAAAACACAAAAAGAAAATGTTTTAAAGGAACACTACACTTTTTTTGAAAAGCAGGCTCATTCTCTCATTCTCATAAAGTTGAGTTTTAACGTTTTTTGAATTCATTCAGTTGATCTCTGGGTCTGGCGATAGCATATTTAGCATAGCTTAGCATAGATCATTGAATCTGATTAGACCGGAAGCATCTCGTTTAAAAAATGTTCCTATTTAAAACTTGACTCTTCTGACATTCTGTACTCAGCGTGACAGAAAATGAAACGTTGCGGTAGATGATATGACTAGGAACTACACTCTCATTCTGATGTAATAAACAAGGAACATTGCCGTACCATGGCCACAGCAGGCAAAATGTTATTTTTTCAATACAATGTAAGTTTTAAGCTGTCTAAAATATGTCAGTGTCATTGTTCTGTGTCAAGATGCACACCTGTAATGTTTTCTTACATTTCTGTAATAGCTGCTAAAATAAATTCCTTTAAATTAGGCCTAGTTCTACCGTGCCACACTTTTTGAAACCTAAAAACTTATCTAAAGAACATATCTGAGAATTGTGAGCTCAAAATACAGCACAGATCATTTATTATAACATTTTTAAAACTGCCCCTTTTGAGAGGGTTCTCTTTCATGTCTCGATGTGCTTAAACCATCAAACACATACAAGTTTATGTTAAAAACTTGTGTGGCAGAAGTATAATATATAGTAAATAAATCAATAAATCCAGTTCTCTCTTGTAGTTCTCTGGGGATGAGACTCTGCAGTCAAAAACAGAACAGTTGACCATCAGTTGATCTGATAAACGTTTGCCATGGCGTTAAAAGCAAAGACAAAATGACAGTGCCATGGGTGGAAACATGCAGATTAAGGGGCAGTAATATAATAAAACCTAAGTGAAATTTATAGTCTGCTTTTTCAGGCTCGTTTTGTTTATGTTTAAGCTCTTGCAAAGTATTCTAACTGAAAATGTCCAACCTGTAGATTTTACATTAAGATTAAAAGAGCGGTCGGAAAATTGGTGGTAAGGGTGAACTCTTGAGACTGCGGTCTAGGTCGTTTATAGCCTACATTTAGCTTTTTAATTCTAGCGATTATATTTAGGCTTCAAAATCCACTGAAGTTGTGTTCATTTGTGAAGATTGCCTTAATGAGCAAAACATATAAGTTCACAGAGCTTATTTTCTGGAGCAACCCAAAAGCCAATGGAAAATCCTATTGGGTTTTTGTCAAGGGCTTTAGGGTGATGCTAACTTACCGGCTGGCCTACAAAAATGCCAGCAGTACATCATTCTATTAATTGCAACTGTATGGAAAAAAATGAACCAGGACACGTTTCAATATTTCTCCTTTTTGTGTTCCACTGAAGAAAGTCTTACTGCTTTAAAAGGATATGAGGGTGAGTAAATGATGACAGAATTTCCATTTTGGGTGAACAATTCTTTTAAGGGTGAAGTGGGTTTGAGAGGGAAAGTGTGTTTGGTGAGGCTGAGGTTGGATTGAAAGGGAACGCTTAAGGATGAGAGTGTTTGTTGTAAGATGGGGAGAAGGGAAACGGAAGAGAGTGAGAGATCGAGGTTGGTCTGGGAGAGTGTGTGTGTGTGTGTGTGTGTGTGTGTGTGTGTGTGTGTGTGTGTGTTGGAATGCTGAGGTTGGAGCCTGTGCTCATGTTTCCCTCTGGCTTTGAAAATCAGGGAGCCCTGAGCCCATTAGGAGACAGACTCAGAGCTAAGCCAGGGCCTCCGAACCTTGCCAACCACCCTTCTTTCTCTCGCCCCCTCTCTTTTGTCTTCCTACTGAGGCACTCACTTCAAAATAACCTCTTATTTATGCTCTCTCTCTCTCACTCATCCTTTACTTCTTCGCAGGCACTCTATCATTTTCATTTCTTTGTCACATTGTTGGCTTCTCTCGTTCTTCTCGTCTCTTTCCCCCTCCTGTCCTCCCCTTTTTACTCTTCTTCTTTCTCTCAACTCCTCAGCTGTAACCCCCACAAATTGTCCCTACTTTCCATTATGATTTTTTTATCAGCACAGGTTTTGTTTATCAAAAGACTCTTCCCGTAAGGATATTTCCTGTGATGCAATGTAATAGGCATCACGGCTCAGTGCCATATGGGTCTAGTTTGTGTGCGCCCCTAATAAATGAGTCAGACAAATGTTTATAGTAGTACTCACATTTTGTACTGACGTTTAAAGGGCAGTTCACTCAAAAATGACAATTCTGTCAGCATTTACTCATCCTCATTCCAAACCTGTATGACTTTCTTCCTTCTATAGAACACAAAGGCAATATAAAAAAAAAATGGACCCATTAACTTTTATTATATGGACAAAAGTGTTCTTTAGAACACTTTCTTTGTATTCCACTGAAGACAAAAAGTCATTCTAGTTTGGAACGACATGAGAGTGATGACAGAATTGTCTTTTTTAACGAACTGCCCTTGTTTAAAGGGTTATTGCACCCAAAAATGAAAATCCTGACATCATTTGTTCACCTTTATGTCTTTCCAAAGCCATTATATCGTTGTTCATCTTTAAAATACAATTCATAATGAAACCTGAGAGGTGTATGTTCCTCCAATGAAAGTCCATTTCACCAAAACCGTGACACTTAAAGACATCATAAATGTAATTTACCCGAATTAAGCTGTTCGATCTAAGAGACATGATCACTTTGTTTGATGAACACATTTAATCTACTTTTATTCGCAATTAAACACGAATCAGTGCACATAGGGCACATCACAAACGATAAATGGAAGCTCAAATGTGTTTGCTTCTTCTTTTATGTCAAACAAGCACGTTTGACCTTTTACAGGAACCAATGATACTTGTTCTTGTGTGTCAGTATGTACAGTTGATCTACAGTTTACAGTTTTTAGTGTGCTTAATGTGTATGTTGACCGGCGTTTATACGCAAAAATAAGGCCAAATTCTAGCATGTTTTCAGAACAGCGTGATTGATTTGGATTACTTTTGGATTACATTTTGGAAACATCCTAGTTTTGGTTGCGTGGACATTCAGTAGAGAGACGGAAATCTCTCAGGTTTCATTACAAATGTTTCGTGTTTGTAGATGAACAAAAGACTTGCAGGTTTGGAACAAAATGAAGATGAGCAAATGACGTCAGAATTTTCATTTTTGGATGAGCTAACCCTCAGACTGCCCGACAACTGAAGGCACTCCATGTGTAACACGCAGAGAGGGCGTGAAATTGATTCCTCGTCTAGTTTTAACGCAGACTGATCTATATGAAAGACCCCTGAAATGTGAACACGGTTGTAAAACAAACTATTTTTCCTCTGAATCATGACATGTCGCTCTCTCTCCTTTCCTTTCGCTCTCTTTTTCCACAGGCCAGTCAGCAGCTCCCCCTCCTTATTGACTTCTCTCCACTACATGTTCTCATCGTCCGAGCATTCCCTCCACCACGCCGAAAAGCTGTCTCTCATTTTCCCACTGCGCTCTGGTCTGCACTGGGGGCTGTAAGGGGGGCCAGGGGAGCGGACCCCAAACGACGTGGCAGAGCGAGTGCGTGTGTGCGTATATGTACCGACTAGCATAACCACACACCCAATGAGGACAGTCAAAATGAATACGACGGGATTCGTTCAAACACATTTCCCATAAATGATTTCTGTCCACTATGGTCTCTGGAATGAATTACCAGCTCTGGCAGTAATTCATCAACAGCTACATCAGTTTAGAGAGGAATTTCACTGATACCAACCATGCAATTTCAATAACCATCGGCGAGGTTACGGGGGGATAAACTAACAGACAGACATGGAAGGAATGGGAAGAAAGGCGCACGGGATAAAGGCAAATGAATACGATGGCGATTGCGTTTGCTTGTGTATTTGGGTCTGTCGGACACATTGAGCACAACAGGAAAATGGAGGCTGTGGGAATACTGGCGAGGAGGAAGTACTTCCCTCAAACGCACACACACATTCCGACAATCGCACACACACTCCCTCCACACACATAAACTCCCTGGCCCCCTGCAGACTGTGTGGGGGGTGGTCAGTAGGGCTGATTTTGGCAGCGAGAGTCTGAAGGAGTCGTACAGCACTGAGAAATACATTATTTAGGGTTTAAAAAAGCGCACTAGACTTTGGGAAAAATATTGGACAGAAAAATATTGGACGCTAAAACCACTAAAGAGAACATAAGACTGAAAAGAAACAAGACGTCCAAGGTTATGCTTGTCAGTTTTAAGGTAAAGGTACTGAATCGAGACACTGAGCAGTTGTTGATTTATAAAGGTGATTCATATGAAGCATATTGTGAGTTTGTTCGGATCTGAATCACATTTTGTTCGATTTGAAAGTCACGATATTTTTCGTCCACGATGCACACCCTGCCCGGCGCGATCAATTGCCCATAATGCCTCAAATGTGTCTATGCGGTTTGTATTTTTGAAAGTCGGTGGTGAAAATGATAAGCGTCGACCTGGGGGCAAGTACACAAACAGCTTTCCAGATTATAGATTAAAGCCATTTCTTCCTCTTTCTCTAATATAACTTTGCTATAGTTAATTAAAGCAAAAACAATTCAAATTAAGATGAAATTAGATAAAAGGTCAAACTTTATTTTAAAATCCAATTCATGCAACCAACAAATCTTTAACTATTATTTTACCTCAATCAGCTCCTAATAGTTATTAAGGTAGTTGTTAAGTTTAGGTATTTGCTAGGAATACAAAATATGTGCTTTATAAGTACTAATAAACTCGTTAATAGTGAAAATTGCTACCAGAATAAATATGTTAAAGAACTAAAATGCCAATAGCTGAAATAACTTCTTGTGGCTTGTTTTTACTCATTCATTCGTTGATTTTCCATGTCTAAGCTTCTATTGATTTTATTATTTTTTTAGTGACCATAACCTACCCCTCTTTCTTTCTCACAGTCTTGTCCAGTGTATGTGACTGAAGATTTCAGGGCCCTTCAGCTGAAACAATATAAAAGTTTGTTTAGGTTAGTGTGCATGTGTGTGTGTGTGTGTGTGTGTGTGTGTGTGTGTGTGTGTGCGTGTGTGTGTGTGATAGTGTTAGCTGACAAGGTTCATTTCATGCCAGCTGCTCAGTTATCCTGGTCTGAGGCCATCAGATCCATACATAGCAAGTTTACATGCACATCTAGTTTAACAGGGTTTTGTGTATTCGAGCTACATATGTCTGTCCAAGTATACATAACTCAATACATCATCAAATATCTGTATGATTAAATACACATTGTATGTTACTTTTGTCTCTCAGAGCAAACACACAATGTCAGCTGTAGCCAAGATACAATAATTTTATACATCTGTTATTGACTGTGCAAAAATCACACATGAATCATATAAAATGTAATAATTTTTTTTTTTACTTAAACTTTAAAAGTATAAAACAAAGGTTCCAAATTTAGGCTTTCACTTTGATGCCAAAGGAGAACCACTTTTGGTTCCCCAATGAAACTTTCAATTAATTTTTTTAGAGTAAGAAGTCAGACGAAGAACATTTCTAAAGCAATGATTTGTCAATTCCTGTCCTCAGGATAACAGTCATATTTTTAAATGTAGTCTTTGTCTGCAACAGGCACGTAAATAGATGCAAATTAAAGGAATAGCTCACATGAAAATCAGTTTGTCATTTATTATTCACCTTGATGAAGTCACAACTAGAAATCACTGTTAAGTTTGGTTTACAACACAGCTCCAGAACAGTTCAACCCAACTATTAGAGTGTATTCAGCACATTTTTTCTGAAGGACTGATTCTGTTCTGGAGACTATAAATGGGGCGATTATGTTATGTTATGTTTCCTTATTAAAAGAACCTGATACTTGCTATTCAAATGTGAGGTTTGAGCGGTGAAGGTTAGTGCTTATTTGTCATTACTCCGATCGTGAATGCAGATGGTGTTATGTTTAAGAGGCGCGATGCAAAACGGTGTGTAAAAAGACAGTACCAAGTCATGATAATCAATGCCTTATTTGTAATATCTTTTTTTGTGTGTCATAGCGCCGAGATACTGCAACACATTACGGTGAGGTGTAACATTTCTGTCACACGCTTGAGGAATTCGGCCAATCACAACACTTCAATCAGAGCGCACCTCACTTTTTTTGAGGGATGAGTTTTGTGCAATTCGAATCGAAAAAAATGTGTGGGCTTTAAAGACAGCTATTTTAATTTTAGCTTGAACTGTCCCTTTAAGACAGATTAGACTCTCCTTCAAGGTCTAGTTTCTCCATTTTAATGATCTTTTCTTAAAACATCTATGGTATCCCCAGGTAGAGCCCTGATTCAACACCTTAAAATCTGAATATACTGACATTACATGGCCCAAACTCTCTTCAGAGTGGTAGATTCTCTCTCTCTATATATATATATATATATATATACATATATATATATATATATATATATATATTGTCACGGAGGAGCCAACGACAGACACAGTGGGCGTGGCTCAGGCCGAGAAGGCTTTTTATTCACAAAATAAATACAAAATAAAGTGTCCAGGGAGAAGAACCAAATAAAAAGTGGGAACTGGTGCCCCCTGTTGTGCTGCAGGATAGTGAAAGGTCAGGTAGTGTTCCAGGGGGTAGGTCCAGGTAAGGGCGAGTCCGACGGCCGCACAAAGGCCCCTCTCCGGTCCGGGCGCGACAGCAGCGTGCTTTCCGCTGCACTCCGCCGCATCTTTCCTCCGGCCGCCAGCCAAAGGGGGATCAACGTTCGGCATCCTGGTCCGCCAGCCGCACACGGGCGCGTCGCCGCCTGACCAGGGTCCACCGACGCCAGCCGGGCGGACGAGCTCCACGCACCCTTCCTGGACCCACGACACCAGCGCGGCATGCACGGGGAAGACCGGCTCTCGAGAGAGGCGCATACGCATTTAACGGCGACGGACGGTGCTAAATCCACTTCAGGTGTGCTCACACGCCACCAGACCTGAATATCACCACGCCTCCTAACACACCCACTCCCGCCGGGAGCCTGGTGAAGGCGCACAAAGGACGGGGTGAAGATGACACACCGCAGGAGTGGGCAGCCAACTGCCACAATATGTATGTATATATATGTATGTATAGGTTTGGGAATCACAACATATTTAAGTGTAAGACTGCTGGGTGGGTAGGTGGTCTGTTGTAATAGGAAACTGCAGACTCCACCGTAATGTGAGTACTAAACTACAGAAACACAGGCCAGGAATAGAAGAATATAAACTTTTTTATCTTTTCTTTCCTGGGAATTTTCAAATTATGTTTCAAAATCTGTCTATGCCTGTATTATTTTATCTGTGGTAAACACCCTAAAAAGAATCCTATCTTCAGTATTGTTTCTCTCAGACCACTATATTATCTTCATTTAGTTCATTTTATTTAGTGCATTATTATCTAGGATTTTTGAGAAAATATTCTAGAATCTTGACAAATTTGTCTTGGCCAAATGTTACTCCATAGTAGGTGTAATATTCAATGCCACAGGTGAAAGGTCCCTAGTCCATTTTACAGTGAAGTGCTGTCTGCTGAATGATCTGCTTTTTCATTGAAGAGTTGGTTGGCATCTGCCTTCCTCAAGCAGCACACTACCTGTCTCCTGAGTCTATGCCCTTCCTCCAGTCCTGCTTAACCAAGGATGCTCTAAAATGTCCTCTAAGGTTAGTCTCTTGGTTTGATGCCTGTCCAGACACTGCTCTATTAGATTCTGAACTCTGTACAGTTTTTTAAAGAGGAAAGCTGGTTAGTCATGCACTTTCTTTAATGACAGCACAGTACATGAATGTCATATAGAAAATGTATAAAAACCCATAGTGTTTAGTATTGTATCTAGTTTTAACAGTGGGCAATTTGTAGTTACACTTTGTTAATTTGTCATTGGTACCAAACACTCATGATATTAAAATTACCGACTTAATGTGTGTGTGCATATTGATGTGTGCTGGTAGACTCACCAGTGGAAGTATTTGGAGTCAAAGGATGATGTGCACAGAGAAATCACGGAGTGGCCGTTCTCCACACTATTTCCAAAAGGTTGTAGCCAAAGATCAGACTGTTGATTTGACTGCATATTGATGATCTGGCTGGAAACAAGATAAACGGAGTTCTGTCAATTCATTGTTAAAGTCTTGCATGAGCCATTAATGAGATAATAAGCTTTGAATCATGTACAATATTTATTATATGGCATCGAAGTCTACTCACCTTCAGAACAAGACATGTTAATACGTTGACTACAGCCAAAGTCTATTAGTTTGAGCTGCAGTGTTCTGTGTTGACCACAGCACCGTCCGCCTTGGATGTCATTGTGAAAATACCCTGCTCAATGTAGTAAGTTTAGCTGCAAGCACCGCTTGTCGCGCATTGCCACGTGTCAGATTCATCTAGGCGATTTCCATGGCTGCATGGAAAGTCTAGCGTCTCGCATGGATGCGATATTCCATAACTATGGCGAACTGACTGGCTGGATCAAACCATTCGATCATTTGCACAATGTAGGGCTTTTTGGAGGTTCATGCACGCATCACATTTATAGCCACTTGACAGTAGTTTTGTAGATCCAGGCTAGAGAAATACAAAAGGTTAGTTTACTGTTTATTTCTATGTGTAATACTGACATTGAGACAATGTAAATATAATAATACTTACTAATATATTATTTTGCTAACTTACCACATTAATAAATTTGTTCCAGAACTTCTTAGGTAGAAATTTGATAGCAACCTGCAAAGAGAAAATAGTTTTAAACATGTTTGATAAAAATAATCAAAATTTCACAAAAAGGGAAAAGTATGTAACACAACTGAGGACAAAACAAAGATAAAAATAAAAGCGACAAATGTTTTGCAAATAAAGCACAAGTAGTTTACCTTCTGGCCACTGGATTTGTGAGTCCCCACACAGAACCAAAGCCTCCTTTCTCCTAGCTTCACTCTCATTATTTCATAATGAGACGAAAAGTGATGCTGGAAAATGAAACATGCAAAACAGATGAGCATCACTTTCTTTTAATTAACTTTACCTGAACTCCAAAAAGGCAGACAAAAACGTTATTTACATAATATCAGGGAACCAGAAAAATTATTATATGTAAGGAAAATATGAAAAGTAATTTACAAAACCCTAAGACTAAGACTACCTGCAGTTGGCCAAAACCAGTTAGGATTGGACAGGTTTTTGTTGGAGAACCGTCCAGATCAGTCTCAGGTGTCAGCCTGCATGGATGATGGCTGGGGATCAGTCAACCACAGCAGGTGTCTGAACAAGAACGGAACCTGGGATGGTCTCTAGAACATCCAGACCCTTACGTGCAGTCAGTCCAAAACTGAATGAACCTGGGATGGCTTTTGGTTTGAAACATCTAAACCCATGTCAACTGTCAGCTTGGAGACTGGGTGTAGACTTTGAGACAGGCACTCTCACCAGATGGTCCTGTGACAGTCATCAACCGCACCTGCTGGACCTGGGTCATGTGTTAAGTGTGACTGAGGCTGAACGCCTTGCTGGGAATCACACCTGGTTAAGGTGACTGTCACCTCAAAACAAGATGGAGGTGATCATGTGATACACCCTCAGGGACCAGAGAGACCTGGCTGATGTCCACCTGTTCAACCCGACATGAATCTGGGGCCAAGAGGGAAACTTAAAGTCCTCCATATTGGCTGGAAGAATGCTTGAATGTCTTTCTTCTTCCTTGTTTTTTCTAAAAGAAACAAAAAGACAAAAGAAAATAAGTCAAATACTGAGGCTAGACATCATGAACAAAGAAGAACACTGGGTGAATACAATTCGGGCAGGACAATTGCTAAAGTAGTACACTTAAGCTCAAGCATCTTGCTAAATATTATATTTAAATTAATTCTAAACTTTATATGGAATGTTTTAGCTCTAACATTGCGACATGTCAGGCCATGTTTGTATTTTGTCCCTAGTAAAAATATTGTATATTAATTTAAATTATAAAAGTAGTTCCTGACATGCTATATGTAAATACTGATAAATTTGTAAACATAAATGCAAACTGACACAAACGTAAATAAACAGCCAAAAGGAGAAGTAAACTACAACTATGATAAAAGTGGTGACAGTACAATAATAATGACGAATCTCACCAACAGGCTCACAACCAAACTGATGTGGGCAGGCATTGGCTTTTACTCAGTCTGATGGGCCTGGGTCAGATGACGGGTCAGGTGATGGGTCAGATAGTTCGTGTGATGGGTCAGATGATGGGTTAATGACAGGTCAGTTGACGGGTCAGGTGACGGGTCAGGAGCCACTTTGTTGTCCCTTTGGCAGCAGAGGGCAGCACACTTAACAGCCCTCCATGTTCTGCAGAAGAATGCAGAGATGCCTATCTTCTCTTGCAATTGTTCTCACAAAAAGCAAGAATCAGAAACTGTAAGTCAAATACTGAGTCTAGACATCAAGAAGAAAGAAGAACACTGGCTGAATAATGATGTTAGATGAGACAACAGGTTAAATGGGACATGTATGTTTAATCATCATGTGGATTTCTCATAATGAAAGAATATACATAAAGTTCATTCTAAACTACAAGGCTTGATGCAAAGAAAACTTCACACTACTTTTACTAGTCCTTAAAAATAAATACAAAATAAATATACAAGAAAAAAATCCTAAAATATTAGAACTATCAATTCCCTCATGCTAAATGAAGAATGTTATAAAAGGAACTGACAGAAGCATAATATTAATAGCATATGTAAAAGAGCCAAGCCAAGTGTGTCCTATGCAGATTAAACAGTAGATTAATACAGTAGCTTACCAACAGCTGCCTCAAAATCAGATGAACCTGGGACAGGTGTTATCTCAGAATCCAGTGTGAATGTGGGACCTAAGACAGATGACGGTTTAGACTCGGTTGAATCCACATTCGAGTTCATCTCGATACTGGATAGACTTGGTATAGGTGTTACATCAAGAGTAGACGCATCCTGGGACATTTTACCGTTCCTCAGAAACCAGTCGGATCGAACTGATTCAGAGCACCCTAAATCAAAGCTGGATGGACCTGGACAAGCAATGGCTCCGGATCAGCCTGATCACCGTCAGATGTCACTAAGACTGATGGTCCAGAGACCGGCGTCACCTCAGGATCAGCCGATTGGTGCTAACTGTCGCTCAATACCAGATGGACATGGATCGATTGATAACGCCAACTGGCAAGGTGCATAAACCTGGCTGGAGATCTGCTGATCATCGCATGGAAATGGGGGCAATATGTTGTCCCGGCAGCAACATAGGGTGCAAAGTTTTTATAGTTTCCTGTCACGCCGAAGAATGCACGATGCTTTTTTTCTTGTTTCCATGATTTGTTTTTCTAGGAAAAGGAGAAACAAAGAAATAAAAGGTAAAAGAAATTACTAACACAAATGTATGTCAAATTTATAGAACTATGAAGAATACATAATAAGGTAACATGTGACAGATGTAATATATTAGATTAAATTAATTAATTGAATTAATTAAGGTTTTTTTGTTTTGTTTTGCACAATTTTTACTATTGTTAATTTAATTTAGCATATAGTTAATGTTGCATGCTAATTGATTCATCCTGTTGGGCTGTTCTCCATAGCGGCTGCCGCAGGAGAAGCTCCTTTGTTCTGAAGCACTTTTTCAGTTGTTCAGGAAAGTCACCAACATCAGCTGGATCATCTGCTGACACCGTAATTGCTGATGAGCTCCATGGACTCAAACGCCGAGAAACGCCGCGGCTGGATTTGTTATCGTCAATCAAAACTTCATAAAAAAATTGTGGACTGTGAATACTTTGAAGCTCACGCATCTTTCCGCCGATTTTCACCGAACTAAAGTGATCTTCAGAACGCACGAGTAGTTTATACATCAGACTTACAATGCAATCGACATTCTCTGGGGTGTTTCACTTGTATTACTCACGTAACACTGTTTTAGCTGCCAGCCGGAAGCCCGTGCCAAATATGGACTGGTGGTGATTACTATGACTGATTGATTAATCTTGACGTATAACGATTCTTTTGAAATATATTGAAATATTTGATTTCAACAATCTTTTAACAATTTACATACATTTATTGGCAATATTTAAATATATATATTTCCTTATATGGTAGTGATTTTAGACTATGCAAATATATTACATTTGCACATTGTTTAATATTTGTTAACATTACATTTCTGTACATATTTTAATTATTGTGAATATAATTTAATTTATCTAAATATTTAATCAGTGCAATTTACATAATTTATGTAAGCAAATACACTTAAATATAAAAAATATAAATATATTTACTCAAACTTTATGCAAATAAATAAAATGATCTATGTGTATTAATTTTGCCTTCCCAATCAAACGGAAATTGGACACTGAAGACAGAAAAAACTGTGATGATTCAAATGTACTTAATATAAAGAATACATTCATTAAGAGCAGCTGAACACGAATCACAAAATTATAATGCTCATGATATTTCTGACACATAAATAGAAGATAACCTATATCTGGGTCCAAACATTATGCACAAATATAAGTTTTAATAGGGCATTCAACATGAATAAATAAAAAATAGTTTTTAGTTTCAAATCAGAGACATAATTACTAGAGACATCAACAATAATCCTATGTTAATAAGCATACATACATATACATACACATATATATATATATAGGTATATATATATATATATATATATATATATATATATATATATACATATAAATATATATATATATATATATATATATACACACACACACATATACATACATATATATACATACATATATATATATAACAATGCAAAAATAGTCAAACCTTTTTAGTTGGTCTTAAACTTTCTTTACTAACTCTAACTGTAATGAGTAACAAAATGACTGTCCAAAACTGCAATCCATTGCATCAAATATAAATAATTATATAATGAAATTAGTGTTTCTGGTTGATGTATAGATATACCGAGATTTAAAGCAACTGCCATAAGAACTGGAAAACAACTGCTGTGAACCATTACTGTCAAGAAGAATGATTTCACATTTCCACTACTCCACAATGAACTTTTTCCACTGTGAAATGGCATCATATTGATATGTTACATCACGGCCATGGATTTCCTGTATCTGAAATCACTTCTGTCTGAAGCACAAACAGAAGAGTTGCAACACACTTGGTAAATCAAATGAAATAGTGAACATATGGCAAGCCATAAGGGTAGAGCACACCTCATGGAGTGTATATACCATGTTGCACCAATGGCCAGCATGGAGCGCAGCACTGACACAGAATCCAGACAGGAGAGGGTCTCTCCTGAAGGACAAACACAAAATATTGCATAACTACCCTCTATGTACCCTCCTTCTGTTTTAGATGCATAAAGTTAATACACGCCTACTTCAAGGATGTGCAGCATTGTTTCACTTGTTTGTTCCCATTTTTTAGTGAGCTACAGGTGAGGGAACATCTTGAAAGAGTGGAGGTTTCACCAATTCAATTCATCCAAGTTTATTTGTATAGCGCTTTTTACATGTATACGGTTCCAAAGCAGCTTCACAAAAGCAAATTATTACATAACAAAGCAAATCATTCACAGACAAAAGCAAATCACTACACAGCAGGATGCATTACAATACAGCAGGATGAATTATAATGCAGAAAGTTCAAGATAGAATTAGTCCAGATCGGAAGGTTGTTTTCTCACGTCATCGCAGGAAGGTCATCTCCCCACGGGTCCACTGGAGGCTCAGAACTAGATGCCTCGGGATGCATCCCGAGGTAGAGACAAAAGGATACCAGCGTAGCGGCTATTCATACTATTGGGAATCAGCGATGTACTGTGTAGCATAGGTTTATGGAATCTTTATGAGTATGCTTTGCTAAAAAGATATGTCTTAGCCTAGACTTAAACTGGAGAGAGTGTGTCTGAACCCTGAACATTTCCGCAGGAAGGTTATTCCAGAGTTTGGTGCAATGTGAAAACGTTTCACCACCTTTAGTAGACTTTGCTATACTAAGTGAAACTACCAGGTTCTGAGTTTTGAGGATCTAAAGAGCGTGATTGGTTGTAGCGTAGACAGAAGGCTGGTCAGATAAATGGGGGCTAAGCCATTTAGGGCCTTGTAGGTCAGTAACAGTACTTTAAAATCAATCCGAAATTAACAGGCAGCCAGTGCAGGAGTGATAAAATCAGTTATATGACTGCTTTTCTTGTCCTGGTAAGAACAGCGGCTGTGTTCTGCACTCAACTGAAGCTTGTTTATTGAAGATGCTGGACAACCAGCGAGCAGTGATTATGCAATCCAGTCTAGATGTCATGAACGATGAACCAGCTTTTCTGCATCTGGAGAGAGAGCATTGTGTCTGAGCTTAGCACACATTTCTTAAGATTATAGGCAGATTTTGTAACATGAGTGATATGGTGTTCGAAGGACAGGCTATTGTCCAATATCACACCCAAGTCTTTAACTGTTTGGAGTAACGCTATATCACATCCATCTAATTGTGGTAGTTTGAGCTCAGAAATTTGCCAACATGAATTTGTCTTGATAAGAAGCACCTCTGTTTTATTAGAGTCAATAGAAGAAAATTTCAGTCATCCAGTCTTTATGTCTTTAACACACTCTGTTAATTTAGACATTTCTGATAACTCATCATGGGCTTAGATGAAATGTGTATGAATGTAAAATATCTGCATAACAGGAATTAACCCTGTGCTTTCTAACAATGTTCCCCAGGGGCAAGGCATATAATGAGAAACAGGTGGGCCTAAAATCTGATCCTCTGAGGCACACCCACACTTTACAGGCATATATTTCAGAGCGGTCTCCGCTTATATCTACAAATTGATAACGGTCTGATAATGCATGATTTAAACCACTTTAAAGCTCGTCCCTGGGTACACCAGCGTGTTTAAAACGCTCCAGGAGAATATTATGATCTATAGTGTCAAATGCAGCAGTGAGATCCAATAAAACTAGTAGCGAGACACAGCTCAAGGTCGGAGTGACAAGAGCAGGGTCATTAGGGGGATTAACTATCGTTGTTTCTGTATATGGTGCGGGTCTAAAACTGGACTGGGAAACTCCTCATAGACGCTATTCATCTTTAAGTAGGAGCATAACTGCAAGAGACACAACTTTTTCTAATATTTTTGATATAAATGGGGAGATTTGATATCGGTCTGTAGTTAGATAGTTTTAATAGGATCAAGTTGTGGTTTTTTGATCATAGCTTAATAATTGCTAATTTGAATGGGTTGGGGAACGCACTAATGATAGGAGAGCACATATTTAGAAGAGTGTCTACTCAGCTGCTGTAATATATCTTTCAGAAATTCTAGTTGAATAGGATCTAATACACATGTGGCAGATTTAGACTAGTGATTAGTCGATTTAACTCTTTCCTGTCCTATGTATATTGCAAACACTGTAACTGAATTTGCTGGTACTGAGTAAGGCTGACTAAAGGACAGTTAAGGGTTGATTTTCTGTTATTTTAAGTCTGATATTATCTATTTATTAGTGACACTGTATGAAGTCTGGTTACTTAACTGAGAGGGTGTGCAGCTGCTCTATTGCTGACCTATCATTTGCCACTAGCCATCAAAGCAAATAAAATCTAGATTGTTTTGGCTGCTTTCCTGAGTTTATACTTGAGGTGCTCGGTCATTGCTTTTAGTGACTGTATAAGTGCACATAATGTCCTTGTGTAGGCAATTCTAAAAACCTCTAGCTTAGTCTTTCTCCACGACGCTCTAGTGAACGAAAGTAGCTGTCTTTAGAGCGCAGAAGGACTATTGTACCATGGTACACTTTATTCTCTCTAATCTTTTAACTTGATGGGAGTTTATTGTGCCCAATGTGCGAAAGAAGATACTGCACATTACTGCTGGTCATTTGCTCAAGATCATCTGCTTTCAGGTTCTATGGAGCAGGTCAGATAGATCTGTAGGTTGTTTGTGAATTTATCTACAGTGCTGGGATACTTAACCACCACAATGATGTGCGGCTGTTAATCTCACTTTACAGAGAGTTTATAAGATATAAGGAAATTATCAGTGATATCGCCAATTAAAGGTAAGATATCTAGGCTCAAAACATCGATGCCATGCAACACCACCTAATGTATACAGCAGTGAAAGGCTTGATTACATTTGCTACCCAAAAGATGTTAATAAATTTGTAAAGTAGTCTACTGTATTATTTGGGTTGTCTACATGAATACATGAAATCACCGATAATAAGTGCCTGTCTTTTATTAATTATTAAGTCTGAAATAAAATCAGCAAATTCCTTAAGAAAATCTACATAAGGTCCTTGGTGGTCTATACACAGAGATAAGAGAAAGAGATAACAGAGATTTCTTTGTTGCATCCATAAGGTAACATTAAGATCAAGCAGTTCAAAAGAGTTATAGCTAATTCCAGTTCTGAGTAACATTTAGCTCCTGACGACAGATAGTTCCAACACTCTCCACTGACCTGACCGGCGGCTTCCGTGCTTATATAAGGCCTCCTGATGGAGTCGACTCATTTAAAGTGATGTAATCGCTAGGTTTCAGCCATGTTTCAGTCAGGCAGAGCGCAAAAAACTTCTTTTTGTCTGTAATTAATTCATGTACAATGAGATTTTGGCGCCAGTGATCGATGTTTAGAGACCAAACTTTAAATATTGCTGCTGTTGACCGGTTTTAACTTTTGTTTTGATCGTGACTAGGTTATTTCTAAGGCCTGTGTGCGATTTACTGATATATCTGATTTTTCATGGACAGACACAGTTTCTATGTGTGGTAATCATACTGGTCTAACATTTACATTACATGGCATATTTGTCAATGCTGTCGTAGGATTCGTTACTTACCAGTCAAATGGAGGCATGCAGAGATGTTGTCCGTAGACTTTGTCTTCGCACGTTGGGATGCAGACCATCCGCACGGAAGAACCTAGGACGCCCAGAAAGAATCCCAATTATCAACAAAAGAGCAGCTTCTGTTCTTACAATAAGGAAGCACAACCATTCATTGAAACCAAAGTCTACTGAACCTTTCTATTCCATGACGAGCGCGGAAGCGGTCCAGACATGATGATCTAGCGCTCGGCGTACGGCGGATTCCCCTCTCCACCAGGCTCGGTCACGACCGCACCTGCAGAGACATCCTTAACACGAGCGCTGAAAAACAGTGTGTTTGAACTTTATACTTAACCGCGTGGCGCGACGCGTCGGACGATGGAGTCACCGATGATGACAGCCTCAGGACTTTTTCTCGCAGAGGGTGGCTTCACCATTAAGGAGAACAAACAGTCATATATATAATTTACTTGAATGAGCATGCCTGTTGGCAAGAGATTCACTTGCATCGTAATCTTGATTAATTCATATACAATTTGCATTAAAAATAATTAATTAAAAATGTTAATAATTCAAAAGTATTGGCTTGTTTTTAGCAATTACTTTTTGATAATCATGGCGCATTTCTGTGGACAGCTATTAAAATTAACTACTGTACCTTTGAATCACTAAAAGGAAATATGAATTACACCTTTCATTGATTTCGTAAGTCATCTCGAAGCGCCGCTGTTTTGGGTGACACTGTAAAAGACAGGAACGCACATTATAGAATCTGCAAAGGTTATGGCAAAGGGACATAATGTCTCCGCCCCACTCCACTCTTTGTCTGGGGTGTTAGCGATGCTCGATCAGGGTTCATCAGAAAGGGCATGAAGAACCACAGTGTATCCAGGCTAGTGTCTTTTTTTTCCAAGATGGCGTCGTTGAGTTTGGCTGTCGCACGCACCGCCTCAAAAACTTTTATTTTTCTGTTAATTGTTTGTATTTGAATAGTCTGCATGATTTTTTATATAAGATGGCTACTACATACGACCGAGTCATTCTTATATCTATTGGTACAATGCACCCAACTTTCGGGCTGTTTAAACCCAGACCCATGTTGGCTAAATGAGATCCTGTCAAGACAAAGGGACGCGACCGGGCATCAAGGCCCATGAGGGAACGAGTCATGTCAGAATGTGTTGAGGCACGCCACAATCGCGTCTCTACCTAGTGTCCCGAAGATCGTCCAGTCTCTGGAAACAAGCTCAATGACCTCAGGCAAGGATCAAGTTCCAGAGAGACATTCAGACAACCTCCTCTGCTTCACCCAGACATGCTGGCATGGCATTGACCACACCATACAACCAGCCGAAGTTTTTCTCTGCTACCGCATGGACAGAACAATGAAGTCGGAGAAGACAAGGGGAGGTGGAGGTGTCTGATATGAACAACCGGGCTGGTGCGACAGCGCTAAGCCATGTTCCTCTCACGCCCTTCCTGCACACCAAACCTGGAACTTGACCATCAAATGTCGCCTTCTATCTTCCACGGGAATTCAGTTTCATGTCAGTCAGTGTCACATTCCACCTCAAGCGGACACGACACTCCGCAATATGGGACTTACACAATCACCTCACAACACACCAGTCACTGCACCGACGTCGGCAGACTCATTGTGCTGGGGATTTTAACAGTGCAAACCTCGCGCGCACTGCCGAACTTCCACCAGCACATCAACTGCCCCACCAGGAGGCACTGATCACTGCTACACACCCTTCCGAGAGAGCTACAAGGCAAAAATCATGCCCACCGCTTGGTAACGGACCATGCCGCCATCTTCTCCTCGCGCCTGCCATAAACAGAGGCTGAAACAGGAAGCTCCGCACAGCAGGACGCTGGATGATTTCCAGACCGGGCCATGTTCAGGTGTATTCTGGTGCATTAACGGTTCATGGAAGTGGTGGTGGATTCATCAAATCCAGCGGATGACACAGAGAAACCGTCATCAGACGTTTCAACCAGAAGCCGTGCAGATTAAAACTATCTGCAACTCTCGAGATCCCGCTCGCAGACTATAACACGGGTTAGTCACCGGGATAAGGACCGAATACAAGGCCACGCGTCAGACAGCGCGCAGAGAGCTTGTAAAGGAGGGGGAGGAAACTAGAGTCACAGTTTCACACAGTGACTTAGGAGCCTGTATAGGACTGAGAAACACGACTATAAAACGCCAACTCCAGAGTTTGCTTATGAAATCCTGACGCATATACTTAAGGACAGACTGCATGGCTAAGAAAAAATGGTCCTTGGCTTGATCTGTTCTTCTTTTGTTTATTTTAAAAAGGAGATTGTTTCTCCTTCGAAAGTACAGTTAGGTTCACATGGTGGGCTGATAGACGGATTGAATTTAGAAGAGACTGTGTTTCTGAACATCTCAAAAAACCAAGATAAGATAAACATGGCATTATGTGAGGGCGTATTCCTTTAATTAGCATGTGAGATTTGAGAATTAGAATTTCTGTTAAAGGAGCCCCATACAACTTGTGAAAACTGGTAAACCGCTTTAGGTAACCTTTAATGCACCCAACTGGGAAGCCTTGCATGGCCAAGAAAGAGATAAATGAGGTAATTGAGAGAAGGAAATGTCTGGAAACTTCATATAATGAGAGATATAAAATTATTTAAAACACTTCCATGTGACGTAAGATTGGAGGGTTCTGGGTGAAACTGGAGAGGTTTTAATGGATGATTTATGGAATATTCCAAATTCTAAATAATGACGTATTGGGTTGGGAATTATCTGCCTCTGAGCCAGCGTCCTGAATTTCTGAAACAGAAAGCGACAGAAAGCAGCTATTTAATTTTCAGCAATGGGAACATGTTTGGCAGTCATTACGCATTGGTCACAAGCTGAGGACCATATTAAGCATCTCAAGAATGAGGTTGGGAGAACGGAGCGCGTCATTATTAATGCACTAAACGACTGTTTCATTCTCACAATGCACTAAGATGCCTTTAGAATAATACTGCTCCTCCACAGAAAGGTTGCTACCACAATAGGGTACAACTCAAAATGAGCAAGGTGAGCATTTCGGGATTTCTTGCAGCAGGGGCAGGTTTTTCTTGTCGCGAAGAAGGATCTCTGTGACCTTGCATTGATTAATAAAGGATTGAACGGAAGAATACTTATCCTTTGACTTTTGATGTCTTCAGCTTTCTCAAGAGGCGGTTTCCGCTCTTCACCAAGTTGATTTGGCGTGAATGCTTTACCATTTCGCTCACATTGCTAGCGATGAGGACAAACCGCTATTAATACTAATACTCGCACGTGAAAATATTCTCCTAATGCTGTTCGGATTATCAAATGTTCGCGGTTTTACAGGAACTTCTGTTAATGACGTGAGAGATATGATCGATCAATTCATATATGTCTACCTGACCCATATTGATAATTTCTTCTTCCAGAAAGTCAGGCAGTGCTTCCAGAGGTCGTTAAAGAATGGGCTTTCTTTTGTTCAGGCGGAGAAGTGTGCTGCTTCATGCTCAATCTGATCCTTTTTTGGTTTATGTCATGTCGCTTGAGGGGGTGCACATGGATCTTGATAAGATAAGATAAGGCTGGTAAATTGTCCACCCCGCAAGGCCCTGCAGAGGTTTCCCCCAATCTTCTGCTAGCTGCTTTCCCACTTGCCAGCATTTAATTCGCACTTCAGCCAACTAGCCCCCATCGCCTGACTGCCTTAATCTTCACTTAGATGTGAACTCAGAATCAGGGTCAAGTAGCAAGAACTCAAGAATTGTTATTGAGACATAACTCATAGTGAGTTACAGATAGGGAACTTGTGCAAACCGTAGCATTACAAAGTAGCATACACATTATTGTAACTGTAGCAGGGGAGCAATAGTTTAAGCTGCAACAAATTTGAATTATCTACTTTTAAATGTGCTTTTAATGATACACTTAAATTCATTTGTCCAGAATCAAATAATGGTTTGAATTTAAACAATAAAAAATAAAAATAATAGTGCTTATTATTGTAAAATAAACAAATACAATGAATTCAGCTGACAATGCTTTTTATTATTATTTATTCTTTTTATTTATTTTTATGGATTCAAGATTTACAACAATTGTATTAGCAAAATTGTGGCATTTAATTAAAGGCATAAACGTTAACAATCTAACATTTTAAAATACATTTTTCAAAAATAAAAATAAAATAAAATCTAAATAACTTCAAAACAAAAAGCTTTTTTTTTAAATTGAAAATTGATTATTTAGTTATCATAAAATTATGAAAAAACAAAAATCTCTCTATATATTTTATATAATAAATAATATTTTATATATACACATTTATATAATTATTTCTCCCTGCTTGTTAAAATTTGTTAAATATGATTATGGCACCGTTTTAAATTGAGGCATGCAAAATCAAAAATGCTGCTTGAGCTCAAAGGGTTAAGTATTATTTAGAATCTGAGGCAAAGTTGTGTTTTTCCCAAAAGATGAACTATTCTTTCTTGCTTAACAGAGACATTACCTGTGCACTTCATTGGCTGAATGCACAAGATTAAACGCAAATAAAAATCAGTGATTAACATTTAAATATAATTAATATTTTTGTGAGAATTATTATTTTTAAATAAATCTTAGTAAGTCTCAAAAAGTGTACATTGTTGATGTTCTTACCAAGTTGTCACAAGTGGACTTTTTTTTGTGTGCCATGTGACCTACTTTTAGTTAATACCTTATTGTGTTCAGCTGTGTCTCGTTTAATAAGTATTTACGTTGTGTATTTGGGTTGTCCTGTGGTTTCAGTTCTGTTTGTCCCATCTCGTATTGATGTTTTTAATGGTTTAGTTTATCTGCCTGTCTGCCTACCTGCTTATGTATTATTTCGTATATGTGCATAATTAAAATCAAGTAACTTTATATTCTCGCTGAGTGCTCTCTTTCTCTAAACCACACCGACACAGGTAGAGATAAGTTGTATTAATAATATGTCACTATATAACACATTGAGTAGGAATTTGGACTCTCAATTAATATGTACATTATTTTCTATTAATTTATAATTAGTCGCAATTAATTATGTGGCAATATTTGCTGAGAAAAAGCCAAATAAGATTAATTATCCTTTTAGACAGTGATGTGACAAAGCACAATAAAAGGGTTTTTCAAAATATTTGTAATTTATGACATTCCATGCATTCTGATTAACATGTTTCTAACCTTGCATCACATCGTTATTAAAAGTGATAGTTCCTTCCAAAAATTAAGAGATGTCGCCCCAGACTTTCTTTCTACAGATAAACACAAGCAAACATTTTTTAGTTCATAATGCAAGTGGCAGGACCACTACAAAAGCACACAAAGTAAACACGACAGTCAAGTTTAAAATATAAGTATTTGTAATCATCTGGTATATGCCTATCAGGTCATATTCACTTTGTAGTTTTGGAAGTGTCATTTTGGATGTCCCATATTTGTTTTACAAAGAAAGACATTTAGTTGATGATTTAGGACTAGTTTGTGTTCATCTGATAAAAATAAAAGTAATTTTTGATTGTTGCACCCATTTTACATACACACGATCCATTCTCGTGGAGGATCCTGCATATTATCAACCTCACTCCTAAATCCAGTCCAGTCGGCCAGGGCAGCCATTAGACCACAAAAGCCTTTGAGCTCACCCTCACCAACATCTCGGTTATCCCGCACAAGACCTGGCTCACTTCCAGCGTAGGGTCGCAGCAACAGGCATCAAACAAGCCCCAGTTCTCACCAATAGCAAAACCTCATTCACTTTCTCCAGCCTTTCCGGCCACAAAGCTGCATGTAATGGTCTCTAGCTCAGAGTGGCATACACTAGCAGAATAAGGTGTGCTGTAAATTACGTTCTTTAAAACAAAAAGCAGGCTGTTTGTTGCTTAAATTACATTTATTATTATTTCCTGTATTCTAAATTGCATTGTACCTAGATGAAGATAAGATAAAGTCGAAAAATAAGTCCAATAAAATGAACAACTAAAGTAAAACATAATACACTGGCTTACAGAACTAGCAACCTAATTCTCACGTGCTGTTTGTTAGCTGATTCAAAACATTCTTCCTTTCATGGTTAAATCTCTCTCCATTTTTAATTCACTGTTTATTAAAAGTTATTAAAAATGTTTAATACTATTATGTATAAACTCATTGCTACATCTATAAATAAACAGCATAACCTGTTTTGAAAAACCTATAAAATTCATACTGACAGCTGAAGTTCCTTCCACAAGACCATTTACTGATCTAAACAACCAATCACAGTTGTTCCTTTTCTTTCCAGTAGCCTCCAGCTCCCCATACAGCAGACTGCTCAGAAGATATTTGAACTCCTTTTTGCATGAGGCTGCCTTCTGGCCAAATGGTTATGGCTCTACAACATACTAAACTTTTCTTTCCACCTAAACTTCAGCACTTTTACAGCGGTTTGACTGAATGCCACTCTGAACCAATCCCTGTGTTTACTATCATCTATCAATTTAATACATTTTTTTTTTTCAAGCTTAAATATTTATTTTCTGCCCTTTGTATTTTTGAGGGGCATACATCATTTTTTAGATTATTATTTTTATTGTGTATTTGCAGACAAGAGAAACAACAATAACAGACAGACAAACCTCTTCATAACAAGAGAAACATCGGGCAAATATGTAAAATGAAGCACAAAATATGACAAAAGGAGAATGGCGTACAAGACCAGCATATCCTACCAAAATAAACTGCAAAAATCATATAAATAAAAAAATTAAACATCATTGGTCCTTGTAGTCTAAAAGAAAAGTAAACACTGGTTTCACATTTTATCAAATTCCCAGAGATAGAATATTGATTCTTTCGGGATGTAGAGAAGTAAGTCCAGTTAACCAGTTTAGAAGAGAGGGGTCAACATTTTTCTTCCAAAAGTTAAATAATTTTAGTAGCTACAATCATACCATATTGGATAGGTGACTGTAATTTTGACTGAGTGCAACTCGGGCAAATCTGACCAACCAAAAATTGCTATCACTGGGTCAGGGAGTAAAACATGCTATAGACTTTGTCAAAAACTGGAAATATTTCTACCCAAAACTTGAATTTGGCCAGAACCAGAAAAGATGTGGACTTGTGGAAAATTTTGGTGGACCATTCATTTGTAGATTTTGTCTTGGAGAGTGAACTGAATTTCAACGTAGCGAGGTGAGGTCAGGTGCACTTTTCTGTTCGACCAAAGAAAATCATGCCACTCATTTATTGACTGTTAAAGAAAATCCAGCTTTGCACACTGTTACGGTAAAAAAATGCTTGCCCTCTTACTGAAAAATCTGAGCTATTTTCATCAGTGACTGGCTATCCACCCGATATATTGCACCCATTTTGAAGTATCGCTCCTTGGAATTGGGTCTGTGCTTTAGTGTTTATTCAAAGAAATATTTCATTCAGTGAACTTAACACTGCTATCACACACTCAGATAAATGGACTTCTGACAAAACTAATTGTCCTCAGCCATTGCCTACAACCTTTTCTCAAAAGAAGATCGGAGGAAACGCATACGAAAATTGTCCTCATACGAATGCTGCCATTCATTATTGGACACAGAATACCTTTGAATGATCCAGCCTGGTTTCTCTGCCTATGTCTTTAAAAGATTATCATTGAACTTGTTGCCCCGTCCAGCAACAGCTGAGTAAGGTATTATCTGATTCAAAAATTTCGAACACCTATATGGATTCCAAGAAGTATTTCCTAATGAAGCGGTTAATCCCAGCACCACTTCTTAGAACACTACCCTGCATTAATAAATGCTTTTGGAATCAGGATTGCTTTCGACAATGATTTGAAGCTAAGTACAGCCAATTTAGATTGACATACTGGCAATTTCGCAAAACATCACACTGGATGGCACAAAAGCATTATAATCCTATGATAAGTCACCACCCTGTATTCCAATAAACAGTTGTGCTCTGTCCTGGAGTGTTGTAAGAGTCACATCAGTGCCATTAGATGTCCTGCATGTAAATGTTCAGAATCAATCACATCTGTTCTTGTCAGTCCTGGGCACAGCTGAAGGATACCGCTACCTTCAATGGAACACACTAAAAGGCATGATCGTACCTATGGTGGTACTGTTGGTCTTCCTGATTTTGCAGAGATTGGTTCAAATTGTCTTTTGGGGAAAAGGTGCATTTGGCTGTGAAAACACTTTATGTCCTGGTATGATGAACACTATCGTGATTTCATCTGAGAAGACCGATCACATAACTCTTGTTCAACAACAACAAAACTTAGTGATGTTTGTCCCCCGTCAGCCTATATTGTTGCAGGAAAGCTCATGTGATACAGCGCCTAAGCATCTGCCCCCAGTGTTGGAGTATGACTTTGTGTAATATATTTGTTTCTTCTGTGCTTTCTAGACATGGAACCAACAGTCAGATTCCGGTCCTCATTGATCACGCAGGTCAAAACTTTACACTCAAAAGTGGGAATACCTCAACTGTGGATGAATTAGTTGCAATATCTAAGAACAATTTGCCATCACCACTGATATCAGTGTTCAGCATAAAGATGAAGAGTTTGATGACTTTTTCACTAACAACCACAAAAGAACTCAAAGATAAAGACACACTGAAAGTATATGTGTTCACTAAATACAACACTGACCCTTGTTCCCCAGGAAAACACCCCTGGTACCTCCAGTGTGCTCTTATCTGAGTCTGTGACACACTCTGATGGGTCAGATGATACCTTTGATTCTGTCTCCTTTCACCTCTGAAAGGCAAAGTCCATGGCCTGCTGTATTTCCAATTCCAACTTTTCACATAACACTGAGCTGGCTTCTGAGTCAAGGTAATGAGATTTATTTGAGAGATGGCACCCTACTGACATCACCCAGCGCCAAAGCGGATATCTTGAGCGCCTGGCAGAGGCCGTTTTGCACACAGCGATCCAACGATACCAAAGACCTGCAGTAGCACAGGCACCAATAGAAAGGCATCCCTGTTTGAAGGTGCCTGACTGCTTAATGAATTTATGCGCAACAAAGCCAAAATACAAATGTAAACCATCGTACTAAACGTAAAGCATTGGGAAGTCTTGAACTCCGATAAACTCAATGAAACACAAGATGGGAGATGACCAAACCTGCTAAAAACATCAAGAAACCAAAGAGGGCAGAAGTAAACTACCTGCCTAGCACTCTCTGGTGAAACAGACAGCAGCCTTGAGAATGAGGTCTTGACCTAATAGAAGCCAGCAAGAAAAGGGGATGTCAAAAGCATAAATGACATGATGGCCAGGACAGGCTGAGAAGAATGAAGTGGTTGCCCAGTCCCAGATGTGCCAAAATTCAAAGAAAGATGGCCTGCACTCTTGAACCATTCCAGGTGTGATTTATCACTGACATGCTGCTTACTCAGTTTTTGTTTAAAATGCAAATAACAGTGAACAAGGTTGCGTGTGGATGCTAGATACACTTCTTGGTGATCACATACCGGAAGATCCACCCCACATGTTTTATGGATTACTGATTGCATAAGAATGAAAGGTTGTGTTCCAAATAATAATAAACAATTGAGGTTATAGATAAAATGAAGGAATTCCAAGGTAAAGGTAAATCACTTCAGAATCAGTGTTTATGTCCCAGCTGGACAACACACCCCAAAACTTCTTGACCCGTTTAGTGCGTATAAGGGAACGCTGGTCAACGATCATGAACTTGTTATTGAACTGATACAGGTTAGCGGCAATAATGTTGCAGATGCATATTGATACAATCAGTACTGCATTTACTTGTTCATGCATCTGGGTGAATACTGCAAAAATAATTTTTTACATTACTTTAGGTTAAATATAAAAAGTGTGTGTGTATGTATATATGTTTATTTGTATATATACTATGAGTTCAGATGCAAAGCCTCTAAAAGCTTCGATTTTGGTCAAAAGAGATAATGATGCTGGAGTGAATGCTCTCCACACATTAGTACATGTCTATCAAGTACTTTATTTCAGATGCTAAACGCCAGCCTTAGTTTGAGAAGCAAATTGTGTACTTACATAGAAACCTTGTGAAAAAGTAGCCAGAAAGAAATGCTATTTCAATTAGTACAGAACCACACTGATAATGATGTTGTATGTTGTAGTTATATTGTGTGCAAGATTAAGCTTTGGCTATTCACTTATAGATCCAAGTACTCTGTGGTGAAGAAGAGAGACGCCACTTTAGATGCCTCATTGAATACATGGGAGAGAGGAAACATTCAGACTACTTATGTAAGTATTGTTTGAAAACGCATAGTTTGACTCTTTTGGGAAAAGCACTTATTCTTCAAATATCCATCTCTATGTCTGTCTGAGTATAGTAATGGAGTATGTGGCTTGTCTGGTTCTGTCAAAAATCCAAAACACACCCACAAAACCCAAATGTATGTGCAGTGGAACCAGGGTCTCAAATTAACCTTTTGGTCTTCCAGTGGCTTGTAGATTGAAAAGAATGGTCATATTTTCATGCAGCTTCACAAAAGTAAAATCCTTGTTTTACGTTAATGGTAGCCATAATCATCTTTATATATAAGGAAATGAAAAGATATAACTGATTTACGACTTTTACTTAACTTCACACCCAGTTAGCAGCTGAGCCCTCTCCTTTAAGATGAAATTGGAGGTGCTTGTGTGTGTGTGTGTGATGTAGTTCAGCAGGTTTGTTGTGAGTCTCCACCTAAAGTTGTACTCATGCAGCAAGTTCAACAGGCCAGGCTTTCTTTGCAGGAGCTGGCTCGATCAAACCTTTAGTGAACTTTAATGTGATTTATTTATTTTATTGAAGGCTTTAAGATCATTCTGTTGCAACTACTGTTCTATTTTTTTTTCTCATACAGTGAAAATACTTTTCATGCACTTTTCATGTCCATGAGGACTTGAAATGCACAATATGCAGATATATGTCTGTCGTGAACCAGATGCAGTGGGCATCATTGAGGGAACTTAAAAGTGCTTACTAATCTTGGTAATCTGGCCAGGCATGTTGCCTGCTTGGGATGGACATATGCTCTGAACCTGCAGTATCCACCACAACTCCAAGAAAACATTTGAGGTGTCTCCAAAGACTTTGTGGGACTTGGAAACACTGCACCCCAAAGCCTTCCCTCCAGATTTATACACTCAAACAAACTTGAGTTAGCGGTGATCAAATGCCAGCCTCACACCAAATGGCAATCTTGTTGTGTTTTTCTGTGAAGAAGTTGTGAATAAGCTTGTTAATTGGTTGCAGTTCAGATGTGTTAGTTAGTTTTATGTCAAATGCTGAGGTCAGGAGGCCCTTTTTTATTTTATTTCAGAGTCAAATGTTGATTAGAATATGGTGCAACATGTTCTTTTATTAGTTTATTATGTTTTAATTATGATTAAATGTACCATGCACTAAAGTCAGTCCTTTACTGTATAAATTGTCAGTTAAGAGTCACTATATTGTCATTGTCAGTGTTAAGAGTACAGATTGCACTTAGCGTGTTCTATGATTTAATTTGAAGGTTAGGAAGTTTCTGTACTTTTAATGTTAAATATTTATTACATTAAAATTGATTACAGAAACTTAATGCACCCAATTGTTTGTATATTGCAGCAGTTATAGAGCTGTCACGCCCCTCGACTCTGTGTTTATGTTTTCGCTGCGTCATGTGCTCCCTGTGCCCCAAGGCCTTCCCTTCATGTGTTAATTATGTTATTGTCATCAGCTGTGTCTGTCAATTACCCTAGTATTTAAGTCCTGGTGTTTTGGAGTTCTGTTGGTCCAGCCGCTGTCCTTACCCGATGTCTGTACCTGTGTTTATCCTGCCTGCCTGCCTGTTCGACTGCCTGTCTGTATATCTTTTATTTTACCTATTTGAATTAAACCCATTTACGCTCATTCTAAACCTTGTGTACTTCGCCCCCGCTGCGAAGCGACCGCGACAGAACGCCGACCTAATAAAAGTAAATATTGAAGTGCGATTTTTCCCTTTTTATTTTTTTTTTGTTTTTTGCCATGTTTGCCCAGTTCAGCACCAAACTTCTCATCCGTCGCGCTGAGCAGGATTGTTTCCCGAGACTATACAACTATTCCTCGAACTGGCCAACGCACTCGCTACCCTCGACTGCTCTCTACCGAATCCCCATTTCAAGGACTTAACACCCAGCCAAGCGCAGCTGTCCGTGGAGCGTGTCTCGAGAGCTCTCGCCAAGATACCGCCGAAAGGGTGTTGGTGGCGTTCCGTAATCAACCATGATGGTTGGGCGCCTGAGATTAACCACCAGCCCCACTCAGATCCAGAGCTCAGCCATCCTTCACCGCATGGTCGGTGCCTCAGCCTGGCGCCCACCGCACACGGGCGGAGTCAGCGTGACCACGGACCCATCGTCACAGAGAGCGACAGAGCCGTGGAGCGTAACAGACCCAGCCGCACACGCCAGACCAGGTGCGCGAAAGCCAGCAACGGGAGCTCCTCGCGTGAGACACAGCCGCCTGTCAGGCTGGAGGGAGCTCCGCCACTACACATCGGCTGAGGATGAGCTGATCATCCACCTGGGGCTGCTGGATCTGCAAAGGGAGCTGGATGATGTGGATTTGGACTTGACTTAGACTGGGGCACCTCCTGTATCCTGAGTTCCTGTTCCCGCTCAGCTGCCCAGTAAGCCCGCTGGTTCCGCCCCAGCCGTCCTGCTAGCCTCGCTGGTTCCGCCCCAGCCGTCCCAAGAAGGCTCCGCTGGTTCCGCCCAGCCATCCCGCTAGCTCCTGGACTCTGCCCAGTCGTCTCCGTTAGCCTCGCTGGTTCTGCCCAGCCACCTCCTAGTCCTGGTTCCGCCAGTCGCCCTGCTCCAGTGCCCGGCGCCACGGCGCCTGTCCTTGCTCCAGTGCTCAAGGCGACGCGGCGCTTGTCTCGTTCCAGTGCTCGCGCGCACGGGCGCTTCGTCTGCTTCTGGTGCCCGCTTATCGCGCTCTGTCCTGCTCTGCGTTCGCGCGCACGCGCTTGCCCTGCTTCCAGTGCCCGGGCGCGACGGCGCTTGTCCTGCTCTGAAAATTGCCAAGGCTGACGCGCGCCTGTCCTTCGTTTCCAGTGCCCGCCACGCGGCGCTTCTGTCTCGTTTGTGCTCGCGCCGCACGGCGCCTGTCTCACAGTGCTCCGCGCTTCGCGCTCCGCCCCGTTTCCTGTGCTCGCGCCTCTCGCGCGCTCCGCCCTGCTTCCTGCCTGGGCGCCCGGCGCTCCGTCTCCGTTTCCTGTGCCCGCGCTCTCGCGCGCTTTCCTCCAGTGCCGCCTGCCTCTCCCACCTCCACCTCTTGCCATACCATATCGATGGACCAGCAGCCCCGCGGGCCATCTCAGCTTCACTATCCGGGAGCCGCCACGGGTCTGCCGGCCCCACGCCGAGGGTGGACGATCTCGCCTCACCGGGCCCTGCCTCCGAGACCCAGACTCCTCCTCGGCTCAGACCTGTTTCTGCTCCCCTGGGCCTTAGCTCCTCTCACCGGTCCGCCAGTCCACCAGTTTCACCAGGCTCATCGCCCTCTCGCTCGCTTGGTCTGTCGTTTCGACCATCCGGCCGCTTCTGATTCTCCCTCCGGCTTTTGCTCGCCCCTCCATCCCACCGCCCTGTCAGGCTCCTCTTCCCTCCGGCTTCACCTCGTCTCAGTCGCCTGGCTCCGCCGCGCCCCCCGGCCCCCCGCTCTCGCGTCGTCGCCGGCCCGCGGCCCGCCGACCTTCAGCGCCGGGACGCCACCCTGGCTCGGCCTGCCTCCACCTGCCCTCCACCTGCGCCGCCACTGCCGGTCGCCCGGCGGAGTCGCATGGCTGCTCCTCCTCCATGGTTCCTCCGCCGGCTCCACTCTGACCACCAGCTGGGCTCTGGATCTCCTCCTGTCTGACTCCTCCTGTCTCCTTCCTGGCTCCCTCCCTCTCCGCCGCCCTGCGCACCGTGGGACCACCATAGTTGGGCCCTGATCTCCTCCTGCCCGACCTCCTGTCTCCTCCCTGGCTCCTCCTCCGTCTCACACCTGGACCCTTCTGCCTCTGCCCGCCCACCCTGGGGATCCGGGCCCTCCACCAGCAACCTCCTCCCCAAGACCCGTATCCCCAAATCTTAGTCATTTTGGTTTTTGTTTGTTTTTGTTGGTTACCCTTAGGTGCGCAGGACGCACCTTCCGGGAGGGGGGGTAATGTCATTCTCGACTCTGTGTTTATGCTTTCTCGCTGCGTCATGTGCTCCCCAGCCCGCCTTCCCTCTGTGTTAATTATGTTATTGTCATCAGCTGCGTCTCGGCCAATTACCCTGTGTATTTAAGTCCCAGTTTTGAGTGTTCTGTTGGTCCGGCCGCGTCCCACCGATGTCTGTACCTGCCTATCCTGCCTGCCTGCCCGTTCGACTCCGCCCGTTCGCATATCTTTATTTTACCCATTTGGAATTAAACCCATCATGCTCATCTTGAACCTTGTGTATTTGGCCCCGCCGTAAGCTGACCGACAAGATAATAAACATTGGAACGACACATTCGCTTTCATTATTAAATACTAACTAATTATTTCAAGTGGATTAAGAAATAATTTGTCTAAATTAATGAGTAAATTAATTAATTAAAATCAAAAGTTATTTTTTTTATTTTAAATGTTACTATTTAAACTACATGATTTGGTCAATCTGCTGTCTGTCACAATGGTAAAACTCAAATGTTTTTGCTTTAGACTCTACTTAATTCTTTAGCATACAGTAAAACAAATAATATGATTTTTACCAACCTAAAAATAACAAGAAGTTCACTAAACTTACAAAAATTGTTGGAAAATGTTGCCTTAATTTTTTTGAGTTGAACTATAACAGTTTTTACAGTGTGCTTTAACACTGAGAATTCCTTATCTTGCCATTCCTAAAAACTTATATGTAAGAGAGGGTTTAAATGCATGATTGTAACAGATAGGAGAAAAATAAAGAAGTATTTGGTGTTAAGTCACCTTTCTAATTTGATACCAGATTCTAATTGAGTTATTATGATTAAAATTATTTTGGGAACCTCTCTTTATTAGACAGGTAGATTAAAAAGCAAAGCAGAAAGAGAAGAATGGAAGGAACTTTGTTCTATTGCTAACCCGTGAGTGTCTGCTAAAAATGCCTGGAAAAGAATCCTGCCAATACATTAAAGCTCTGCAATTTGCTGCCCAGTAATACTGGTGAAAATTAGGCAAACCTAAACCGCTTCAAATGCTTAGGTTTCTGCAAATGACCTGATAGTACAAGCATTTTAAACCTCATGAAAGGTGGTTAATAAATGTAGTCAAGAGTTTTAAAAATGATTTGGGTAGAAAAACGGGTACATTTTGAAAGATATAAGAATCTGAAGGCCTACCATTTTAACTGCATTGATACGCCGATCATTCATATGGGGAGCATTCCATTTTTCATATCCTGCTTCAAACTGTCTAATAGCTGTGAATCTGTGGATGATTTCTGATAGCAATTGCTAAAGGTTCTATGGCATAGCAAACAGCAGGGGTGAAAGTGGACACCCTGTCATGTGCCCCATGCAGCTCGGACCTAAGGATCTATCAAGGTTAGTTAAAACAGATGCACATGGATGATGATACAAACATATTGACTCCAAGAGGAAAACTCTATCTTCCTAACTTAAATTCTTTAATAGTAGTTAGGCAAGGCAAAGCGATTTATATAGCACATTTCATACACAATGGTAATTCAAAGTGCTTTATATGAGAGGAAGTAGGTGATTTAATCACACGACAGCATTTCTTGACAGTATGCCATGTAATGTAAATGTTAGACCTGAGAGTATGATTACCCACATAGAAACTGTATCCTCGTCCCATGTAAAATCAGATATATCAGTAAATCCCAAGACAGGCCTTAGAAATAAACTGATCACGCATCAAACAAAAGCTAAAACCGGTCAACAGCAGCAATATTTAAGGTTTGGTCTCCTAAACATCCGATCATTACTAAATCTCTCATTGTAAATGAATTAATTACAGACAAAGTTTTGACGCCAGCCTGTCTGACTGAAACATGGCTGAAACCTAACGACATCACTTTAAATGAGTCGATCATCAGGTACTTATATAAGCAGTGGAGCCCCGCCAGTCAGGTCGAGGTGAGTGTTGAACTATCTATCGTCAGAGCTAAATGTTACCTCAGAGAACTGGAATTAGCCACATGAACTCTTTGAACTGCTTGATCTTAATGTTACGCTATGGATGCAACAAAGAAATCTCTGTTATCTCTTTCTCTTATCCTGTGTATAGATTCACCAGACCTTAGTGAGATTTTCAAGGAATTTGGTTGATTTTATTTCAGACTTAATAATTAATAAAGACAGAGCACTTATTATCAGTGATTTCAACATTCATGTAGATCGACCCAACACACACAGTAGGAGCTACTTCACAAATTTATTAACATCTTTTAAAGAAACAAATGGATCGCCCAACCTCACTGCTGTAAGCATTAGATTTAATTATTTTGCATGGCATCGATGTTTTAGACCTAGATATCTTACCTTCTGGGCGACGATATCACTGATCATTTCATATCTTATAAACTTTCTGTGTGCGATTAACCAAGCCACACCTCTACCAACTGGGTAGAACCATTATCTCCAAATCCACTGTAGATAAATCTTACAAACAACCTACCAGATTCATCTGACCTGCCCGCAGAACCTGAGAGCAGATGATCTTGAGCAAATGACCAGAAAAGGTGCATTCACTCGCACATTAGATACCGTCGCCCCATCAAGCTAAAAAAAAATTAGAGAGAATAAAAGTGTACCATGGTACAATAGTCATACACACGCTCTAAAAACAGCTACTGCTCAATCGAACGTAAGTGGAGAAAGACTCACACTAGAGGTTTTTAGAGAGTTGCCTACAAGGACATTATGTGCACTTATAGACAGTCACTAAAAGCAGCCAGAGCTGAGCACCCTGCAAACTCATTGAAGGCAACCAAACAACTCTAGATTTTTATTCAGCACAATCATGACTTCATACAATTTCACTAATAAAATAGATAATATCAGACTTAAAATAACAGAAAATCAACCCTTAACTTTGTCCTATAGTCCAGCCTCCTACTCAGTACCCAGCAAATTCAGTTACAGTATTTGCAGAACCATAGGACAGGAAGAGTTACATAAACTAATCACTAAGTCTAAATCTGCACATGTATTAGATCCTATCTTAACTAAATTTCTAAGATATATTACCAGTCAGCTGGTGAACCTCTTCTAAATATTGTATTAACCTCCCTATCATTAGGTCACGTCTCAACCCATTCAAATTAGCAATTATTAAGCTCAGATCAAAAACTACAACCATCCTAATGAACTAACTACAGACCTAGATATCAAATCTCCCATTTATATCAAAAATATTAGAAAGTTGTGTCTCAAGTAGTTATGCTCCTCTTCTAAGATGAATGACGCTCTATGAGGAGTTTCAGTCAGGTTAGACCGCACCCATAGCACAGAAACCGTGCATTAGTTAAAATCACTAATGACCTGTTTTATCTCCGACCGAGGCTGCGTCTCACATTACATATTGGATTCACTGCTGCATTTGACACTATAGATCAATATTCTCCTAGAGCATTTAAAACACTGTTGGTGGCTAGGATGAGATGAAAGTGGTTTAAATCATGGACAGACCCGGTTATCAATTTGTAGATATAAACGAGAGCGCTTAGTATAATGCCTGTGCGTGTAGGTGCCTCAAGGATCAGTTTTAGGCCCCTTACTGTTCTCGAGCATATGCTGCCCTGGGGAACATTATTAGAAAGCACAGGGTTAATTTCACAGTTATGCAGATGACACAGCTACACATTCATCTAAGCCTGATGAGTTATCAGAAATGTCTAAATTAACAGAGTGTTAAAGACATAAAAGACTGATGACTAGAAATCTTTCTTCTCTATTAAACTCTAATAAAACAGAGGTGTTTCATTGGCCCAAAAACATGTTTACAGCAAATTTCTGAGCTCAAACTACAATTAGATGGATGTGATATAAATGCATTCGATAGTTAAAGACTTGGTGATATTGGACAGCAACCTGTCCTTTCAACACCATATCACTCATACTACAAAATCTGTCATTTTCATCTTAGAAGACATAAACCTCAGACATGCTCTCTCTCTCAGATGCAGAAAAGCTAGTTCATGTGTTCATGACATTCAGACCGATTATCACGCGCCACCGCTGGTTGTCCAGCATCTTCAATAAACAAGCTCAGTTAGTGCAGAACGTGAAATACCGGGTTCTTACCAGACAAGAAAATATGATCATATAACCCCAGTTTTATCCTCCTGCACTGGCTGCCTGTTAATTTCTGAATTGGATTATAAAGTACTGTTATTGACCCATAAGGCCCTTAAATGGCTTAGCCCCATTTATCTGGACCAGCCTTCTGTCCGCCATAACCCGTCATGCTCTTTAAGATCTCAAAACTCAGGGCTCCTGGTAGTTCTCGAATAGCAAAGTCCACTCAAAAGGTGGTCACATTTTCACATTTGGCACTCCAACCTGGAATAACCTTCCTGCTAATGTTCGTGATCAGACACTTCTCAAGCTTAAGTCTAGGCTAAAAGACATCTTTTTAGCCACATACTCATAAAGATTCACATAAACTCATGCTACAGTACACAGATTCCCAATAGTATGAATGGCTGCCACGCTTGGTTATCCTTGTTCTACTCGGGATGCACATCCCGAGGCATCTAGGTAACGAGCCTCTCCAGTGGACCCCGGTGAGGAGATGACCTTCCTGCGATGACGTCGAGGAAAACTTAACCTTCCGTCTGGATTTTCTCAATTCTATCTTGACTTTCTTGTATTGTAATTCATCCTGTTGTGTAATGATTTGCTTTTGTGCAGCTGCTTTGGGAACAATAGCCATTGTAAAAGTGCTATACAAATAAACTTAACTGAATTGAATTGAATTTACCTAAAATGCAACAGCCCTGAGACATCGTATAGTGATGTTTGCATACCCATAAACAAATCTATTGCTTCCTCTCTTCTAATCAAAGAAATTCTGTATTTTCAACCATCAAGCCCTTAATCAAATACCTTTAAATCTGTACATTTACATGCATCTCAAACCTCTTCAGAGGTACTATTCAGCTTTCAAATTTTAAAATATAAAGAGCCATTTAGTAACAGTGCATATTAGTATTATATTTTATTGTTCAAATTCAAATTTTATTTGTGATATACACATACATACATGGTAATGACATATGCAGTGAAATGTTTTTTGCTAAATCATTCAGCATCGAATGGAAAACAAAATATATAATATAATATAATATATATATATATATATATATATAAGAAGAAGTGTACAAAGTATTATAAAATAAAAAATAAAATAAAGTATAAAATGTAAAGTGGCTGTGTGAATGTCCAATGTAAAGTGACTAGTGCAATATTGTCCAGTGTAATTGTTCTTGCTTAATTATAATAGATAATCTTTATTACTGAAGAGTTGGTTGGCACTGCCTTCCCTCAAGCAGTTACACTTCCTGCCTCTTGAGCCTATGCCTTTCTTCTGTCCTGCTTAAACCAAGGATGTTCTAAAATGTTCTCCAACGTTAGTCTCTTGGTTTGATGCTCCGGCCAGACACTGCTCTATTAGATCTCTGAACTCTGTACAGTTTTTTAAAGAGGAAAAGCTGGTTAGTCATGCACTCTCTTTAATGACAGCACAGTACATGAATGTCATATAGGAAAATGTATAAAAAAACCATAGTGTTTAGTATTGTATTCAGTTTTAAATAAGGGCAATCTCCTGTGTGTTACACTTTTGTTAATTTGTCATTGGTACTGTAAACACTCTGATATTGTACCAAGACTCTAATGTGTGTATTATTGATGTGTGCTGTAGACTCACCAGTGGAAGTATTTGGCATCGAAGGATGATGTGCATTGGAGAGAACACTTCTGGACCTAAGCTTCCACTTACTACTTCAAAAGTGTTGTAGCCAAAGACCAGACTGTTGATCTGACTGCATATTTATGATCTGTATTGGAAGCAAGAGATAAAAAAAGAGAGTTCTGTCAATTTATTTGTTAAAGTCTTGCATGAGCCATTAGTCTCCTTTGAGATAATAAGCTTTGAATCATGTACAATATTTGACATATTATGGGTCGGGTCAACTCACCTTCAGAACAAGACATGTTAATACGTTGACTACAGCTAAAGTCTATTAGTTTGAGCTGCAGTGTCTCTGTGTTGACCAGCATGTTGTCCATCTTGATGTCATTGTGGACAATACCGCTGCTCAATGCAGTGTTTGGCTGCAAGCACCGCTTCGCATTAAGCCACGCACCACAGATTCATCTAGGCGATTTCCATGGCGCACGGTAAATGCTTGCAAGGTCTCACACATGGATGCGGATATTCCATAACTATGGCGTAACTGACTTGGCTGATCAAACCATTCGATCATTTGCACAATGTAGGGGCTTTTTGGAGGTTCATGCACGATCGCATTTATAGCCACTTCTGACAGTAGTTTTGTAGATCCAGGCTAGAGAAATACAAAAGTAATACTGACATTGAGATACATCAAGAACAATATTGGAAACTTTGGAACCCAAATGTGCGTTGAATGTAAATTTACAATACTTATTGTGTATAATGTATTGTTTTGCTAACTACCACATTAATAAATTTGTTCCTGGACTCCTTAGGTAGAAATTTGATAGCAACCTGCAAAGAGACAATAGTTTTAAACATGTTTGATAAAAATAATCTGCACAAAAAAAGGGAAAATGTATGTAATACTACTGAGAACAAAACAAAGATAAAATAAAAGCGACAAAATGTTTTGCATGAGTAGCATACCTTCTGGCCACTGGATTTGTGAGTCCTCCTCACACGGAACCAAAGCCTCCTTCTCCCAGCTTCACTCCCACATCATAATAAGACGAAAGTGATGCTGAAAAACATACAAACAAATGAGCGCTACTTTCTACACACCGGCAACATAATTTATATGTAGGGAAAAATAAGAAAAACTATTTACAAAAAACCTAAGACTAATAATAGAAACAAACTCACCTGCAGTTGGCCAAAACCAGTTAGTATTGGGACAGGTTTTTGTTGAGAACTGTCCAGATCAGTCTCAGGTGTCAGCCTGCAGCTGGATGATGGCTGAAGATCAGTCAAATCCACAGCAGGTTTCAGAACAAGAATGGAACCTGGAATGGCCTCAGGAACATCCAGACCCATGTCAGTCAGTCCAAAACTGAATGAAAATGGGATGGCTTTTGGCTCTGAAACATTCAAACCCATGTCAGCTTGAGACTGTGTAGACTTGAGACAGACATCATCTCCTCACTAGATGGTCCTGTGACAGTCATCAACTCCACTCTGCTGGACCTGGGTCATGTGTTAAGTGTGAATTGAGGCTGAACGTACCTTGCTGGGAATCAGGTGGGTCCTGGTTAGCTGTGACTGTCACCTCAAAACAAGATGGAGGTGGATCATGTAAAAACACCCTCAAAGGACGAGAGAGACCTGGCTGGATGTCCACTGGTTCAACCCGACATGAATCTGGGGCCAAGGAGGGAAACTTAACAGTCCTCCATATTGGCTGGAAGAATGCTTGGATGTCTTTCTTCTTCCTTTTTTTTTCTAAAAAGAAACAAATAAAGAGAAAAAGAAAATAAGTCAAATACTGCGACTAGACATCATGAACAAAGAAGAACACTGGGTGAATACAATTCGGCAGGACAATTGCTAAAGTGGTACACTTAAGCTCAAGCATCTTGCTAAAGATGACATTTAAATTAATTCTAAACTTTTATATGGAATGTTTTAGCTCTAACATTGCGGACATGTCAGGCCATGTTTTTGTATTTTGTCCCTTAGTAAAATATTGTATATTAATTAAATTATAAAAGTAGCTCCTGACATGCTATATGTAAATACTGATAAATTTCAGGAACATAAATGCAAACTCGACACAAACGTAAATAAACAGCCAAAAGGAGAAGTAAAATTACAACTATGATAAAAGTGGTGACAGTACAATAATAATGACGTAAACTTACCAACAGGCTCACAACCAAACTGATGTGGGGCAGGCATTGGCTTTTTACTCAGTCTGGATGGGCCTGGGTCAGATGACGGGTCAGGTGATGGGTCAGGTGATAGTTCAGGTGATGGGTCAGATGATGGGTTAAATGACAGGTCAGATGACGGGTCAGGTGACGGGTCAGGAGCCACTTTGTTGTCCCTTTGGCAGCAGAGGGCAGCACACTTAACAGCCCTCCATGTTCTGCAGAAGAATGCAGAGATGCCTATCTTCTTCCTCTTCGGTAATTGTTCTACAAAAAGCAAGAATTAGAAACTGTAAGTCAAATACTGAGTCTAGACATCATGAAGAAAGAAGAACACTGGGTGAATACGGATGTTAGAATACGGAGACAACAGGTTAAATGGGACATATATGTTTAATCATCTTATGGATTTCTCATAATGAAAGAATATACATAAAGTTCATTCTAAACTACAAGGCTTGATGCAAAGAAAAATTGTTTCTGACATTTTTTGATTCAGTCTTCACACTACTTTTACTTGTCCTTTAAAAAACTAAATACTAAATAAATATACAAGAAAAAATCCTAAAATATTAGAACTATCAATTCCTCATGCTAAATGAAGAATGTTATAAAAGGAATTAGACAGAAGCATAACATTAATTAGGCATAAGTGTAAAAGAGCAGACAATTACGTAAAATTAAAGTCCCAAAAGTAGATAATAATTACAGTAGACTTACCAACAGCTGCCTCAAAATCAGATGAACCTGGGACAGGTGTTATCTCAGAATCCAGTGTGAATGGACCTAAGACAGATGACGGCTTGGACTCGGTTGGATCCACATCTGGAGTTCATCTCGATACTGGATAGACTTGGTAAAGGTGTTACATCAAGAGTTAACTTTAAATCAAAGCTGGATGGACCTGGGACAAGCAATGGCTCCGGATCAGCCTGATCACTGTCAGATGTCACTTCAAGACTGGATGGTCCAGAGACCGATGTCACCTCAGGATCAGCCGGATTGGTGCTAACTGTCAGCTCAATACCAGATGGACATGGATCGATTGATAACGCCCATTCAAGGCCAGATAAACCTGGCTGGAGATCTGCTGGATCATCGCATGGAAATGGGGGCAATATGTTGTCCCGCAGCAACATAGGTGCAAAGCTTTATAGCTTTCCTATTCGCCGGAAGAATGCACGCATGCCTTTTTTCTTGCTCTTATTGATTTGTTTTTCTAAGAAAAGGACAAACAAAGAAATAAAAAGGTAAAAGAAATTACTAACACGAAATGTATGTCAAATTCTGAGGCAGAAACCATGAAGAACAATACAAAAAGGTTTCATGACACAGATGTACTGCATTAGATTAAATTATCTTCAAAAAGTTGCATATAGTTAATGTTGTATGCTAATTTTTCTAACCTGTTGGGCTGTTCTCCATAGGGGCTGCTGCAGGAGAAGCCTCTTCTTTTTCTGAAGCGCTTTTTTCTCTAGCTGTCTGTGGAAAGTCACTCAACATCAGCTGATCATCTGCTGACACCAAATTGCTGGAGTTGAGCTCCATGGACTCAAATGCGGAGAAACGCGTGTTGACTTGCTGTATCGCTCGCTATCAAACTTGCGAAAAATTTTCGACTGTCTGAACAGACTTTGAAACTCTGCTCACGCGATCGTCTTCGCTACC
This sequence comes from Puntigrus tetrazona, assembly GCF_018831695.1. Lineage (NCBI taxonomy): Eukaryota > Metazoa > Chordata > Actinopteri > Cypriniformes > Cyprinidae > Puntigrus > Puntigrus tetrazona. Next base: position 2,447,577 of record NC_056714.1, on the reverse strand, counting down.
GCTCGGATTTTCACTGAACTAAAGTGATCTTCAGAGCGCGGGAGTAGTTTTTACATTGTGACGTCATAATGCACCGACGTTCTCCTGGGGGAGGGGCGCTTCATGTGTATTACTCACGTGTAACACTGTTTTAGCGTCTCAGCCGGAAGCCCGTACCAAATATGGATTGGTGGCGATTACTATGACTGACTGAAATATTTGATTTTGACAGCTTTTAACAATTTTTACATATATTTTATATTTAAATAAACATATTTCCCTTGTATATATTAGACTATGCAAATATATTACATTGCAACATTGTTTAATATTTGTTAACACATTACATTTCCGTAAATATTTTAATTATTCTGAATATAACTTAATTCATTCAGATATTTAATCAGTGCAAAATTTATTCTACGTAATTTGCAAATACACTTAAACATGTTTTATAAAATATATTTACTCAATCTTTATGCAAATAAATAAAATATCCATGTGTTTTCATTTCATAGATTATAATTTGCCCCTTCCCAATCAAACAGAAATTGGACACTGAAGACAGAAAAATGCAATTTAAAAAAGTTACAATTTAAATGTACTTAATATAAAGAATACATTTATTAAGACCAGTTTAACACGCACCAACAAAAATTATAAATGCTCATGATATTTCTGACACAAAAAATCTTGTTACACCGAAGGTTCTGACTGCCTTAAAACAAGTAAAAAATCTAATTAAATAAGTTTAAATACGTACGTTCTAAAAAGCAATGCAAAATTAGTCAAACCTTTAGTTGGTCTTAAACGTGCTTTATTAACTCTTAACTGTACGAGTAACAAAAATGATTGTCCAGAACTGCAATCCATTGAATCAAATATAAATAATTATAAGGCCTAGAAACAAAGCCTTGTTGATGTAAAGATACATCAGTGAGATGAACTGAGATGAACCACAATGAACTTTTTCCACTCAGAAATTGCATCATGTTGATATTTTGCATCACGGCCATGGATTGCATCTGAAATCACTTCTGTCTGAAGCACAAACAGGAGAGTTGCAACACGCTTTGGGTAAATCAAATGAAATGCATAATAGTAAGCCATAAGGTAGAGCACACCCTCATGGAGGTCTTCTTTAGGAAAAGCTATAGCAGGCGTTGCACCAATGGCCAGCATGGAGTTGTTATCAGACACAGAACGAGACAGGAGAGGGGTCTTTTCTTAAAGGACAAGGTGGTTTCAGTTGGCTACAAACACAAAGATAAATAAGCATTGCATAACCACTCCTCTATGTACTCCCTCTGTTTTAGATGCATAAAGTTAATACACGTCTTACTTCAAGGATGTGCAGCATTGCTTCACTTGCTTGTTCCCATCTTTTTAGTGGAGCTACAGGTGAGGGGGAACATCTCTGGAAGAGTGTGGAGTGTTTCATTATTAAGGAAAACAAACAGTCATATATACAATTTACTTGAATGAGCATGCCTGTTGGCAAGAGATTCACTTTCCACCTATTCTTGATTAATTCATATACAATTTTACATTAAAAATAATAAATGTAATTTTTTTTTACCAATATATTTTATTGGGTTTTTCAACATTAGAACAAGACATCTAACCATCTGAACATCACATCAAAACAGAACTCAAGGACAACAAACAAAATAAAAAAATAAATTAATTACTTAATTTAAAAACAATAATAATAATAATAATAATAATAATAATAATAATAATAATAATAATAATAATAACAATAATAATAATAATAATAAATACAAAATCAAATCAAAATAAATTAATGAAATTAATTAAATTAATGAAATTACACATATACACAAACACATAGAAAAAGGGTTAATACAGGTTATAGTTATTTACGCACAATATCAGCAGTAATTCACAATTTAACCTTGATATTTTAAGTTCTATTCTGGTGTCAGGTCCACTTGGTCGCAGAAGTGTAGAAAGGGATTTCAAATGCTATAAAAGTCTTTTAACTTCCCTTTGATGATGTATGTCAGTTTTTCCAGAGCAAGATTACAGGACATTTCCTTGATCCATTGATTAGAAGAGGTCTTTGAGTTTCTTTCCATTTTAATGCAATGATGCATTTGGCCTGCAGCAAACTAAAATCTATTAGATGATTCTTCCCATTCTTCTTTTGAGATATTTTCCTGGAGATCATTTTCCCATGCAGATAGGTAAGATAGAGAATTTTCTTTTGACCCCTCAAGAAGTAAATTATAAAATGAGGATAAGTTACCCCTGTTGTTCAAATGCTTTAAAGTGTAATTTTCAATGGTTGACAGTGGAGGTTCTGTATAGGTTTTCATTTGGGAGTACACAAAGCTCCTAACCTGTAAGTATTTAAAGACGTGTTTCTGAGGAAGGCCATCATGTTTCACCATTAACTGAAAGGACATCAATGAACCTTCTTCATACAAGTCTTTAATTTGACTAATGCCTTTGAGCATCCAGTTTTTAAATCCAATATCTTTTCTGACAGGTATGAATACTGAATTACCCCAAATTGGTGAAAGACCCGACAATTTAATTCCTTCGCTTTAAAAAGTATGCGCTGTACCATACAGATATGGTATTTCTAAGAAAAGGGTTTTGGTATATTTTTTAGAGTTTTTATTGGGGAAGAATAAAGATAAAGATCTGTAATGAGAGTGTTGTTTCATGGTTTTCCAGATCAATCCATGCCGGGGAGGTGTCCGTATTCTTGAAATAATACATGGCTGTACAAAGTTGGGCTGCCCAATAATAAAGTTTAACATTTGGTACTCTAAGTCCTCCCCGGTCATATGGCAGATAAAGAAGGGACAAGCGCAATCTAGGTCGTTTATTATTCCATATGAATTTTGTAAATGTTTTATTAAGTGTGGAAAAAAGAGGCTGGTAGCGGAAGTGGGATTGACTGGAAAAGATACAAAAACTTGGGCAGAATTGACATCTTTATAATATTTAGGCGTCCAATAATAGAAATGGGTAATGCATTCCACCTCTCAAGTGAGTCTATGATTTTCTTTACTAATGGGTCATAATTAGTCGCAATAATCTTATTTATATTAATTTATATTTATATATCTTAATACCTAAATACATAAATCCTTCAGGGTATTAGTAAATTGTCTGTTATACGTAGAATTTCTGCTTTCAGCTTCATTTACGATTAACAGGGCACTTTTATTATTGCTAATTTTATAACCTGAAAAACCTTTAAATTCTGATAGTATGTTGCTAAGTGTTGGAATAGATGTCTTCAAATTTGAAAGAAAACTATAATATCATCAGCAAACAAAGATAGACAGTGTTCCTTTTCTCCTACTGTTATATCTTTGATACCCGGACTATTACGAATCGTCATTGCAAGAGGTTCAACTGCAAATAAAAATAATATGGGGGACAAAGGACATCCTTGGCGTGTGCCTCTACTTAAAGTAAATGGCTTTGAAATTTGGTTATTTGTTTCTACTTCTGCCTGAGGTTCTGTATAAAGTAATCTGATCCATTTAAGGTATCCATCTCCCAGTCCAAATCTTTTAAGCACTTCAAATAGATAGTCCCACTCAATCCTGTCGAAGGCCTTTTCGGCATCCAACGACAGGATTGCGTGGTCTTTGGCATTCCTTTTTTTGTGTATTATGTTCAAAACCCTGCGGGTGTTATGAAAGGCTCGTCTTCAATCACAAACCCATTTTGGTCATTCATGATGAGGTTGGGCACCAGTGTTTCGATTCTATTAGACAGCACTTTGCAAAGTATTTTCATGTCGCAAGACATTAAAGATATTGGCCTATAAGATGATTTATCCTTTGGAGGTTTTCCTGGTTTTAATACAAGAGTTATTAGTGCAGATCTTAATGAAGGTGGTAGAACGACTCGTTAAATACTTGTGGGGCATAAGTTTCACTGCAAATTGTTTTGAAATTTCTACACCATCAGGCCCAGGAGCCTTTCCGCTATTCATACATTGTAATGCTTCTTGCAGCTCTTCAATACTTAAATTTCCCTCCAGTTTATATCTATCCTCATTTGATAAAGTAGGGAAATTAAGTTTATCCAAAAAGGAATCTTGTCTTTCTGAGATGTTTGTGCATTCCGATTTATATAGATTCTCATATAATATGCCTTCAAAACATTATTAATTTCTTGTGGATCTACAATATTCTCTCCATTTTTATCTATAATTGAATTAATTGCTCTATCAGTTTGAATCTTTTTAATTCTCCAGGCGAGTAATTTCCCAGTTTTTTCGCCCTGATCATAATAAGATTGTACTATCCTGCTACTAGTTAATTCATTATATTGGGCTTTTAGGAATAATATTTCTTTTTGTTTCAGAGGATCATATCTGTTAAATAGTTGTTGCTCTACTACTTTAATTTGCTTTTCTAGATTTTCTACTTGATTAAAATATAATTTGGTTTCATGCCTTTGTATAGCTTAGAATCTCCCCTCTTATAAAGGCTTTAAAGGCCTCCCATTTCACAGATGCACTTGTCTGGTCCGTATTCACTAGAAAATACTGATCTATTTTAGTGTCCATGAAATTTACAAAATCGGGATCTTGAAGCCATCTTGCTTGAAATCCGAATCTAAAAGGGGAGAATGAGAGGTTATTAATTTTGATTGTTACTGTAATTGGGGCATGGTCCGAAAGTATAATACTATCATAATAACAATTACCAACTTTTGAAATTAGGCTGTTGGAAATTAAAAAGGATCTATTCTAGAAAATGTTTTGTAGGTACTGGAGAACCATGAGAATTCTTTTTGTTAGGTTAAGGTACCTCCAGATTTCAAAGATGAAGTTACTCCTTCCAGTTCTTTAACTATGTGCTGAAGAGCTGTGACGTCTTCCTCGGTTTGCGAAAATTCTCTCCTCAGTTTCCCCTATTCTTTTCGACTGAGCCACCAAATCGGATTGTATGCTTTTTATGGCACCTAGCATTTCGGTAGATTGCTTAGAAAAATCCGCCCTCAAAGAGTTAATTGCTCTTAAAATGACTTTGTTTGCCGCCGCGTTAGTCGCGCTCTGTACCTCATCGCCCTGTTTGCTAGTATGCTCTCGGCTATCTCCTTCAACTTGAGTCGGTGACTTTCGGTGGCATTTTGTCCCGTGTATGTTTTAATATTATTTCAATCGGTTACATACAGGTTTGGGTGTATTACAAGAATTTATTCAGAGATTTGGCAGCGAGCTCTCCTCATGCGTTCTATCAGCTGCTTGCCATAACCGGAAGTCCAATAAATGTATTAATTAATTAATAATTCAAAAGTACTGGACTTGTTTTTAGCAATGACTTGTTGATAATCATGGCGTATTTCTGTGGACAGCTATTAAAATTAACTACCTTGAATCACTAAAGGAAATATGAATTACACTCTTTCATTGATTTCATAAGCCTGCCCCTGAAGCTGCTGCTGTTTTGGGTGACACTGTAAAAAGATGACAGGAACGTTAACATTATAGAAACTGCAGAAAAGGAGGAGCATGATTTCCGAAAACCAGGTCCGGGTGAGCCAGTATGGGGACTACTTTGTACTGCCAAGCTTGACCCTCAAATACAAACTGAAGAAACGGTCTGTATCAAGGAAGAATCGAGACATGGAAGTAAACGTCCTTCAGGTTGACCACTACAAACCAATCCTGGGGCTGAACACATTTGGTAATGTGTTTCTGTGTTAACATTTTAAGGTTAAGAACTGTGTTAACATTACATAAAATCTGTGAGGTGTAGGAGCGCCTGGCCAGAAAGGCTCTAACCTTTAATTTCCAGTGTGCTACACTGCTTCGGGCCGATGGAGGAGCAGCAGTGTGAAGTGGCGGAGAAATAGACCTGAGATGCTATTTTCGGCCTGCCCGTCGCCCGATTTATGGGAATATTCCTAATTCTAAATAATGAGGTATTGGGGTTGGGAATTGTTCCACCTCTGGAGCCAGCGTCCTAAATTTCTGAAACAGAAAGCGGGACAGAGCAACATGTTTGGCAGTTACTACGAACTGGTCACACGCTGAGACACTCACACTCAAGAATGCCATGAGGGTGGGAGAATGGGAGCGCCATTATTAAGTGAGAAGGATGTGCATATAATTGATGATCTCATGAACATGATGACGACAAGATGTTCAGATGGTGTGATATGTATGATCGTTACAGCTCTGTAAAGGTGAAATTGTTTCAACTTGAACCCAAATGGAATATTTGTTTCATTGTTCCCAAGACCCAAAACCAGCTCTTATCTCCATCCACATACTACAACCATTAAACAGCCTGCAGAGATTGGAACGTTTACTACATTGATTTTGGCCATGTATATATAGAAATTATTTCTCCCGTTTGTTAAAATTTGGTTAAAATATGTTTTATGATTATCGCACAGTTTTAAATTGAGGTATGCAAAAATCTCAAAAATGCTGCTGGGGTTAAGTATTATTTTAGGAGAATCTGAGGTAGCAAAGTTGTGTTTTCCTCCCTTAAAGATGAACTATTCTTTCTGTTTAACAGAGACATTACCTGTGCACTACATTGGCTTAATGCACAAGACTAAATGCAAATAAAATCGGTGATTTAAATCTAATTAATATTTTTGTGGGACTCATATATTTTTTAAATAAATCTCAAAAAATGTCACCAAGCCAGCAGAGGGAGCTCTTACCCCTGGGTGATCTGCGATCACTTCCTCTGCTGCTACTTCCTGTTCCAGGACTATAAAAACTGTAGCAAGCCACTCACCTGCAGGTTGCATTGTTTCGCCTGTTCTATTGTTGGTTCTCGAGTTTTCCTTAGTCTTTGTTTTCCTGGTTTTGACCCTGTCTGTTTACTGTTTCTCTGATCGTTTGCCGCCTGACCTGACCTCCGCCTGTCTCTGGATTTTGTTATTGCCTCGCCTCCTATATATCTGTTAGCCCTGTTCGACGCCTGCCTGTTATGACCATGCCTTCGCTTTAATAAAAGCCTGCACATGGATCCATACGCCTCAGACCCTTCAATCGTGACAGAATGCAACCTCACACCAGGATCCAGCGGCTTTTCACCCCAACCATGGCCAGGTATGCACCTTGCAATGTCTTTGCTAACCCTCAAGCAGGGCACCCGATCACTTGAGGATTATACTCAGGAATTTCTGGACCTGGCTTACTTCTCTGATTTACCGGACTGTTTGCTAATTGAATTTTTTCACGAGGGAATAAATCAGCCACTCAAAACACAACTTGTTCAAGAGGGTCCACGTGAATCACTTGCACACTTTATTGAGTTTGGTTTAGTGACTGTGGGGTCAGCTCTCACGTTGGGTATTATGGAGGAAGAAGACACTGCATTTATTCCCAAGATGGCCGCCTTCCCGAGCCGCTGCCCAAGATGGCCGCCTTCCCGAGCCGCTGCCCAAGATGGCCGCCTTCCCGAGCCGCTGCCCAAGATGGCCGCTTCCCGAGCCGCTGCCCAAGATGGCCGCCTTCCCCGAGCCGCTGCCCAAGATGGTCGCCGCCTGCCCAGAGCCGCTTCCCAAGATGGTCGCCGCCTGCCCAGAGCCGCTTCCCAAGATGGTCGCCGCCTGCCCAGAGCCGCTTCCCAAGATGGTCGCCGCCTGCCCAGAGCCGCTTCCCAAGATGGTCGCCGCCTGCCCAGAGCCGCTTCCCAAGATGGTCGCCGCCTGCCCAGAGCCGCTTCCCAAGATGGTCGCCGCCTGCCCAGAGCCGCTTCCCAAGATGGTCGCCGCCTGCCCAGAGCCGCTTCCCAAGATGGATGCCGCCTGCCCAGAGCCGCTTCCCAAGATGGCTGCCGCCTGCCCAGAGCCGCTTCCCAAGATGGCTGCCGCCTGCCCAGAGCCGCTTCCCAAGATGGCTGCCGCCTGCCCAGAGCCGCTTCCCAAGATGGCTGCCGCCTGCCCAGAGCCGCTTCCCAAGATGGCTGCCGCCTGCCCAGAGCCGCTTCCCAAGATGGCTGCCGCCTGCCCAGAGCCGCTTCCCAAGATGGCTGCCGCCTGCCCAGAGCCGCTTCCCAAGATGGCTGCCGCCTGCCCAGAGCCGCTTCCCAAGATGGCTGCCGCCTGCCCAGAGCCGCTTCCCAAGATGGCTGCCGCCTGCCCAGAGCCGCTTCCCAAGATGGCTGCCGCCTGCCCAGAGCCGCTTCCCAAGATGGCTGCCGCCTGCCCAGAGCCGCTTCCCAAGATGGCTGCCGCCTGCCCAGAGCCGCTTCCCAAGATGGCTGCCGCCTGCCCAGCGCCGCTTCCCAAGATGGCTGCCGCCTGCCCAGCGCCGCTTCCCAAGATGGCTGCCGCCTGCCCAGCGCCGCTTCCCAAGATGGCTGCCGCCTGCCCAGCGCCGCTTCCCAAGATGGCTGCCGCCTGCCCAGTGCCGCTTCCCAAGATGGCTGCAGAGCCTCCCAGTGCCCGCGCCTCGTGCAGAGCCTCCAGTGCCCGCGCCTCGTGCAGAGCCCCCAGTGCCCGCGCCTCGTGCAGAGCCTCCAGTGCCCGCGCTGCAGAGCCTCCAGTGCCCGCGCCTGCGTGCAGAGCCTCCAGTGCCCGCGCCTCGTGCAGAGCCTCCAGTGCCCGCGCGCTCGTGCAGAGCCTCCAGTGCCCGCGCGTGCGTGCAGAGCCTCCAGTGCCCGCGCCTGCGTGCAGAGCCTCCAGTGCCCGCGCGCCGTGCAGCCTCCAGTGCCGCGCCTGCGTGCGCCCGCCCACTGCCCGCGCCTCGTGCGCGCCCGTCCACTGCCAGCGCCGCGCGCCCGCGTGCCCGCGCCGCGCGCCTCCCAGTGCCCGCGCCTCGTGCCTGCCCACTGCCCGCGCTGCGTGCCCGTCCACTGCCCTCGCCTCGTGCGCCCGTCCACTGCCCTCGCCTCGTGCGCCCGTCCACTGCCCGCGCCTGCGTGCCCGCCCACTGCCACGCGCGCGCCGCGCCCACTGCCCGCGCCTCGCGCGCCTGCCCACTGCCCGCGCTCGTGCGCCGCCCACTGCCCGCCTCGGCGCTTCGTCCACTGCCCGCGCCTCGTGCGCTCCGCCCACTGCCCTGCCTGCGGCGCCTCGCCCACTGCCCGCGCGCTGCGTCGCCCGTCCACTGCCCGCGCCTCGCGCGCCCGTCCCACTGCCCGCGCCTCGTGCCCCGCCCACTGCCCGCGCCTCGTGCGCCCGCCCACTGCCCGCGCCTCGTGCGCCCGTCCACTGCCCGCGCCTCGCGCCCGCCCACTGCCCGCGCCTCGTGCGCCCGCCCACTGCCCGCGCCTCGTGCGCCGCCCACTGCCCGCGCCTCGTGCGCCCGCCCACTGCCCGCGCCTCGTGCGCCTGCCCACTGCCCGCGCCTCGCGCGCCCGCCCACTGCCCGCGCTGCGGCGCCTGCCCACTGCCCGCGCCTCGTGCGCCTGCGTCCACTGCCCGCGCCGCGTGCGCCCGTCCACTGCCGCGCCCTGCGTGCGCCGCCTCAAGTTATCCCACCCTCCCACCCTTGCCACACGTCGATGATGGATCCCAGCAGCCCCTGCACTCATCCTCTGTCCTCCACCTGGAGCTCGCCACGGGTCTGCCAGTCTCCATCGCCGCCCGTGGTGAAGGATCCTCACTTCATCGTCCCCGCCTCCGAGCCCGGACTCCACCTCGGCTTGTAGACCCGTCGGCTTCCCTTAGGCTCCTAGCTCCCTCCGCTCCACCGTGCTCCGTCAATCCACCAGCTCCACCAGGCTCCATCGTCTCTCCGGCTACGCCTTGGTCGGTCGTCGACCATCCGTCGCCTCAGGATTCCACTCCTCCAGCTTCGCCTCATCCCTCCATCCCTCCGGCTCTGTCAGGCTCCTCCCTTCCCCCGGCTCCACCTCAGTCCTCTGTCGCTCTGGCTCCGCAGCGTCCTTCTCGTCCCCCGTCTCCGCATCAGTTGCCGGGCCTGTGGCGTCGCCTAGGACCTCCAGCGCCTCAACGTCACCTTGGCTCTTCGGCTCTCCACCTCCGCTTCAGTCTCCTCCGCCACCTGCTCCGCCGCCATCGGTCAGCGCCATGGAGTCGATGGCTGTTCCTCTTCCATGGCTCCTCCCTCCGTCGGCTCCACTGTTGACCACCATAGCTGGGCTCTGGATCACCTCCCGCTCCGGACTCCTGTCTTCTCCCTGGCTCCTCCCTCCGTCTCTACCTCCCTGGACTCCGTTTGCTGACCCCCTCCCGAACCCCTCCCAAGCTCACAGTGTTTTTTGTTTGTTTTTTATGGAGCGCCAGGAGTCGCTCCTAGGAGGGGGCTATGTCACCAAGCCAGCAGAGGGAGTTTACCCTGGGTGATCTGCGATCACTTCCTCTGCTGCTACTTCCTGTTCCAGGACTATAAAAACTGTAGCAAGCCACTCACCTGCAGGTTGCATTGTTTCGCCTGTTCTATTGTTGGTTCTCGAGTTTTCCTTAGTCTTTGTTTTCCTGGTTTTGACCCTGTCTGTTTACTGTTTCTCTGATCGTTTGCCGCCTGACCTGACCTCCGCCTGTCTCTGGATTTTGTTATTGCCTCGCCTCCTATATATCTGTTAGCCCTGTTCGACGCCTGCCTGTTATGACCATGCCTTCGTTTAATAAAAGCCTGCACATGGATCCGCACGCCTCAGACCCTTCATTCGTGACAAAAAAAGTGTACATTGATTGCTTAATTGTAATTCATGTTTGTTGATGTTCTTACCAGGTTGTCACACGTGGACTCCTTTTTGTTTTTGTGTGCCCTGTGACCTACTTTTAGTTAAATTTCTTATCGTGTTCAGCTGTGTCTCGTTTATTAAGTATTTACGTTGTGTATTTAAGTCCTGTGATTTCAGTTCTGTTTGTCCTCGTGCGCTCCCTCCAGTGCCCGTGCCTTGTGCGCTCCCTCCAGTGCCCACGCCATGTGCGCTCCCTCCAGTGCTCGCGCCTTGTCCTGGACTCCACCTCGGCTCGTAGACCTGTCGGATCCCCTTGGCTCCTAGCTTCCTCCTCTCCACCATTGGTCCATCAGTCCATAGTTTATCTGCCTGTCTGCCTACCTGCTTGAGGTATTATTTCTGTATATGTGCATAATTAAAATCGTTAACTTTATATTCTCGCTGAGTGCTCCTTTTCTCTAAACCACACCGTGACACAGGTAGTGGATAAGTTGTATTAATAATATGTCACTATATAACACATTGAGTAGGAATTTGGACTCTCAATTAATATGTACATGGTTTTCTCATTAATTCTTATAATTAGTCGCAATTAATTATGTGGCAATATTTGCTGAGAAAAAGCTCAAATAAGATTAATTATCCTTTTAGACAGTGATGTAGACAAAGCACAATAAAAGTGGCCTTTCAAAATATTTTAATTCTATGACATTCCATGCATTTTGATTGGAACATGTTTCTAACATTTGCATCACATTGTTATTAAAAGTGATAGTTCACTCCTGTTCATTTGTTCCTTGCGCTCGTTCGCTCCGTTTTCACAAGCTCATCAAAACAAGAGTGGTAAGTGAATCCTTACGGTGAGTAAATGGCTTCTCCCTGCATCGTCACTTGCATCGTCTGTCACATGTATAGCTTATCCTTCTCTGTTAGCGATCAGGGATTTACGTGTGATAAATGCAGGGAAATTGCTAGGCTGACAGAGAAGGTTTTAGAATTAGAGGCACGCATCCAAACTTTAATTGAGGACAGTAAGAATGCGAGGGCTGTAGATACTGCTTTGGATGCGACTAGTACAGTGAATCATGAACATTGTTCGGTTCCTGCTTCAGAGCCCCTGCAGCAGGGCAATTGGGTGACCGTGAGGCGGGCTAGTCACGGGTCAAAACACCGCTCATCCGTTCCGATCAGAACATCAAACAGGTTCTCCCCACTCAGTGATGCACCCACTGAGAAACCTGATCAAAGTGCCCTAGTAATTGGCGATTCTATTGTACGGAACGTGAAAATAGAGACACCAGCCACCGTAGTCCAATGCTTACCGGGAGCCAGAGCGTCTGACATCTTGTCAAATTTAAAAGTGCTGGCTAATGCTAAACGTAAATTTCGTAAGATTGTTATTCACATCGGCGCTAATGATGTTCGACTTATAATATTAAAATAATATTAAAGAGGTGTGTGAATTTGCAAGCACGATGTCGGACAATGTAATATGCTCTGGTCCCTCCCTGCTTACCGGGGTGATGAGATTTACAGCAGACTGCTGGGTCTCAATGGCTGGATGTCTAAGTGGTGCCCGCAGAACAACATATAGACAATTGGATGAGTTTCTGGGGCAGACCTGACCTGTTGAAAAGAGATGGTCTTCATCCCTCCTGGGGTGGTGCCGCTCTTCTATCTAGAAATATGGCATATAGTCTTATAGCTCCAACATGATCAACTAGTGCCAAGGTCCGAAGCAGACAGACCGGCTAAACCGACCGTCTGCTAGCTGCCCTCACGTCACAGAAGGCAGTTAATTCTCAGCACATAGAGACTCTTTCACCTAGATATCACACTATAGAGACTGTGTCTGTTCCCCGAATTAGAATATGCAGAGAACGTCCAAACCAAATCAAAAGCAATAATTTAATTAATGTCCAACAAATTAAAACTACCTATAATTCAAATAAGCAAACGATAAAACTTGGCTCGCTAAATATTAGATCACTTTCCACAAAAGCACTTTATATATACACGATTTGATCAAAGATCAGAAGCTAGATTTGCTTTGTTTGACAGAAACCTGGCTAAAACCAGACAAATATATTACTCTAAATGAATATGTTAGGGTTATGTATTGACATTTTGCAACTTTGATCCTTCAGTTTCAGTATCCATCGGGTGCCAGGCTTTGTCAGCCTGATGAGAACGGAATGTTGGAGTTAAATGTTGACAGTTATGCACCTGTGGCCTTTTAGTTTCAGTTTGATTCTTGGTCATAACATGGCCTCTGTAGAATACTGATAGGGCCACCGGAAGAATCTGAAGGAGTGAAGATTCTGACGCACAAGAAATGTGGCCAATTGTTTTCATTTACTGTATCTTGTCCTTTCCTCTATAAATAAAGTGACTTGCGATCTGAGCTTCGGAGGAGGCAAAGCAGGGAAGGAGGCAGAAGGCGGGGGCCTGCCCGGCCCCCGGCCTCAGGCGGACTGAGATCCGTCTGGAGGCAAAAGGGAGGTTAAGGAGAAACCTGCTTCTCTCCCGCTTGCAATCGACAGCAATCTTTGCAAGACTTAAAATCCATAAAACCTGACTTGTGTTTTATTTCGCTTTGAGTTGATCCTTCCTGGTAAAGAGCCGTTTGAGTGAAATAGTCTCAACATTTACTTGGTCCTTCGAGCCAGATCCCAACACGACAGAGCGGAGGAGGAGAGGACAAAGAGGAGCCGAGAGACAGTCTCTGATCAGAGCCAGGCAATAGCTGCCTGCAAAAATCCACCCGCGTGAATTCGAGGGGGGTCGGTGAATCTTCGTCTGGAAAAATCAACTTCTCCGGGCTGTCTGACGGGAGCCGTTGGAAGGACAACTCAACGCACTGATCAGGTGATATACCGGTATTGTTTTTATGGCTGAAGTATGTGGATGAGACTGCAGTATAATAGGTACCGGCTCGAGTTCGTAGCCAGTGATTTGCCTGTTAAGGTGAAGGATCTGTATCGACAGTGAAGCCAAGATTACTAGCTGCTTTGGAAGCACAGTAATCTCGACAGATTTAATTCTGTCGACCAATAGTCTGGGACATTGGTTTGTCGACAAAAAATTGTTCTAAGCGCGCAGGGTATGAATGGTATGAATGTGTTGTATGAACGCATTTGTGAATCACTAGGATTTACGGTGAATAAGGTGGTTGTTGTGGTTTAGGAATAACACAACTGATATTTTTCCCCACTAGAAGGGGAGTTGTGTTGTTCAAACATAAAATTATATTGGGTTTGAGTCAAAATTGAAAAGTTGGTTTGTTCAGACGGCTGTATCCGCAGACAAATTAGTGTCTGTAGAAGCTTGGTGCAGTGGACGATCTGATCAGACGTGTGACTAATCGTTGACTCTTACCAAAAAGCAAATATGGGCGCAGGAAAAAGTAAATTGACGGGAGATCCAAAGTTTATGCATACATATTCGGCAGACAGTGTGCGATATCTCAATGAGTGGAATAAAAAATATGATTTCAGTGGTAAATTAGTCAAGAAGGACTGCGCTCTCTTAATAAACAAAATAAAGGTTGATTTATCCTTAGCCAAGGGAAAAAAGGTTGATCTGTTGAAACTTCAATTGATTGAAGCGACGAAGTGGCAAGAGCAGGCTGATAAAAGACAGGTGGAAGTCGAAGAGAAAAAAAGAGAGAAACAAGATATGTAAAATCAGCCAATGGGCTGGTTACAGAGAATAAGTTTTCTCAACCAACCACCATTAACGATCCAAAAACGGGCCTCAGCACAGGCACAAAAGTAGTGTTATGTCCAGGCTGTTCAGTAAACCTCCTGAGTAGGGACCTTATGTCCCCACTTCAAATTTCTATACACCCACTGAAAAGAATCTACTAAATTTGTTACCAGAACCAACACCCCCAAAGACAGAAGTTAAAACTGAAAGTGACCTGCATGTGACTATGTATTATTGATTGCCTCAGACACACAAGAGCACAACAAAGAAGCTGCTGTAAAAGTGTTTCAGCATTTAGCAGCGACAGGGAACAAAGCTTCTTTAGCCAAACTGCAATGGGCAAAACAGGAAGTGGTATTTTTAGGTCACAAAATAACCCCGCTAGGTAGAGCCCTAACTGACAGCAGAAAAGAGGCTATACAGCTAGCACCAAAACCCGAGACAAAGCAACAGATGTTGCAATTTTTAGGTTTGTGTAACTACTGCAGACAATGGATTGCAGACTACGCCATACTAACACAGCCTTGTTAGACATGATTTATGGCATTCCTACAGCCATGAAAGATAAGATTAGCTGGACCCCGGAGGGGGAAAAAGCTTTCACACAGCTAAAGGAGGGATTGATTCAATCCACAGTGTTGAGTTTACCTGATTATTCCAAACCATTTAATCAGACAGTAGACTGCAAGGACAAATTTATGACGTCAGTGCTGACACAGGAGTCAGGTGGAAAGAACAAACCAGTAGCTTACTACTCCAAGAGGTTAGATCCAGTGGCTTGTGCACTTCCGCCTTGCGTGAGAGCTGTATGTGCAGCAGCCCTGGCCGTCCAGGCATCAGCTGAAGTAGTGTTGTTTCATAAACTCACACTATTGGTCCCACACTCAGTCGACGCACTATTAACTGAAACAAAATGTCATTTCTATCACCAGCAAGACATTTAGCTGTCATGTCCATTTTAATGTCACAGCCACATCTCACCATCAAAAGATGTACGACATTAAACCCATCTTCTCTGTTGCCAACCTGTAATGATGGCACACCACACTGTTGCTTGACCAGCACAGAACAGAATTGCAAACCTAGGCCTGACTTGAGAGATGTTCCATTAACTGAGGAGAGACACTGTTTGTAGATGGTTCATGCTCTAAAAATAGTCAAGGTGAAAATCAATGTGGTTATGCTGTTGTGTCAGAAAAAGAGATAGTGACTGCAGGGAAACTTCCCTCTCATTATTCAGCCCAGGCAGCCGAAGTTATAGCGTTAACAAAAGCGTGCCAAGTATCGCGAGAAAAAGACGTCACAATCTACACAGATAGCCAATATGCATTTTCTACTTTACACCATTTTGCGGCACAATGGGCGCGAAGGGGCATGAAAACTGCTAGTGGTCAAAGCGTGAAACACGCCGCCTCCTTACAGACTTATTAAAAGCCATTCAACTCCTCGTAAAATTGCAGTGTGTAAATGCGCCGCACACACAAAGGGTACTGACCCAGTTTCACTTGGCAATACAAAGGCAGATGAAGCAGCTAAGCAAGCTGCACAAGGGAAGCTAGAGATATGTGAAATACATAAAGTAACATCATTAGAAACTCCATTAGACATGTCAGTGATACCAGACATGCAAAGGCAAGCATCAGCATCCGAGAAGCAGATGTGGTTAACAACAGGTGCACAAAACAGCAACAATTTTGACATATGGTAAACATGTGTCAACAGGAGGGATGGTGCATAGGGTTTTATGCACCAGGTGTTATGCACCAGGGTTTAATAACTACTAAAAAAAAAAAAAATTTTGTGAATCTTGTTTGATCTGCTGTAAACATAACTGCAGACCTAAGAGAGGTCAATTTCCAAAGCCAGACTACCTTTTCAGTTTATCCACATGGATTTTATTGAACTGACACCTTGCCAACAGTACAAATACTGTACGTTCAGTTTACCGCTGTGTGATGATGTGTGTGAGAAACCACAAGAGCAGCATACACTAGCAGAGTGGATGAACAAAATGTTGAAATTTAAAATGTTTGAAATGTTGTGAGAGCAAATGATCTGCCAGATATACCTCTGTCCCCACAGGCCTCAAGAGTGAAACCAGGCGACAGCATCCTGATCAAAGTTATCCTGACCACACCGACTGCAGTTAAGATCGCTGAGAGATCTACGTGGATTCATCAAAGCCATTGCAAACTGCTAACACCTGGGGAGGACGCTGAGTAAGGGTGGAAGTCGGCCGGTATCAAAACCTTTGGCTGCTGAAGAAATCAACTAATCCCTTACTCCCAGCTATAGCGCCCCCAATGGGAGCACGTGAGGGCTGGAGAGTTGCTCTAAACCTGACTGCAGCAGTGACGTCACACTGGTGGCCATAAGAGAGACGATTAAAGGGGAACTGAAACTAATTGAATTTTGACTGGTTCATAGAACAACATGAACTAAAGACTCATCTTGATTTGAACATGTTTGTGCATGATCTGTGTTTTACCATGTTTAAGGGCAATGATTACTAAAATGATTAGCCAGACATTTCTCAGTTTTACCATGCTTCTCCACCAAGAGAGAATGCTTCTCCACCAAGAGAGAAATGGAGAGCTTTTAATATCATGTGTGTAGTCTCAGCTGTGACATGGCTGAGTGCTGATGTTATGATACAAAAGGTACACTGATAAGCTACAGTAGCCGTGCCAAGAACAAGAGGCACCGTTTTATTTCATTCTTCCTTTTCCGTTTATTTTCACATTTTCCTCCTATGTTCAAGTTTTAAAATTTTATATTGTATACATTATGATTAAGATGCAAGCCTTACAGGTGATCGCCCAGGTAACATTTTGGGGGTCGGTTGGGAATTTTTCCTCAGATACTGGGGTTTTCGCCCAACCTTGCTGTTTAAAGTAAGCATCGACTATTTAATCAAGTAATCAGTAGAGATGTAGTTCAATATGCATATGCCTTATTATGTTATTTTTCAGGTGCTAAACGTCAAACAGGAGGGATATGTTAGGGTTATGTATTGACATTTTGCAACTTTGATCCTTCAGTTTCAGTATCCATCGGGTGCCAGGCTTTGTCAGCCTGATGAGAACGGAATGTTGGAGTTAAATGTTGACAGTTATGCACCTGTGGCCTTTTAGTTTCAGTTTGATTCTTGGTCATAACATGGCCTCCGTAGAATACTGATAGGGCCACCGGAAGAATCTGAAGGAGTGAAGATTCTGACGCACAAGAAATGTGGCCAATTGTTTTCATTTACTGTATCTTGTCCTTTCCTCTATAAATAAAGTGACTTGCGATCTGAGCTTCGGAGGAGGCAAAGCAGGGAAGGAGGCAGAAGGCGGGGGCCTGCCCGGCCCACGGCCTCAGGCGGACTGAGATCCGTCTGGAGGCAAAAGGGAGGTTAAGGAGAAACCTGCTTCTCTCCCGCTTGCAATCGACAGCAATCTTTGCAAGCCTTAAAATCCATAAAAACCTGACTTGTGTTTTATTTCGCTTTGAGTTGATCCTTCCTGGTAAAGAGCCGTTTGAGTGAAATAGTCTCAACAGAATATACCCCACCAAAATATTTATATAAAAATGAGCCACGTTTAAAAGGTAAAGGGGGAGGTGTTGCTACAGTTTATAACAATATTCTTAGTACTTCTCAGAGGGCAGGCTTCAAGTATAACTCATTTGAAGTTTTGGTGCTGCATATAACATTATCTAGAGAATCATGCGCTAGTGATAAATCTTCTGTCATGTTTGTACTGGCTACTGTATACAGGCCACCAGGGCACAGCACAGATTTCATTAAAGAATTTGCTGATTTTCTAACCGAGTTAGTACTGGCCGCAGATAAAGTCTTAATTGTTGGCGATTTTAATATCCATGTTGATAATGAAAAAGACGCATTAGGATCTGCTTTCTTAGACATTCTGAACTCTGTTGGGGTTAGAGAACACGTCTCTGGACCTACTCATTGTCGAAATCATACTCTAGACCTAATACTGTCACATGGAATGGATGTTAAAATGGTTGAAGTTCTGCGGCAAAGTGATGACATTTCAGATCACTATCTGGTCTTGTGTGAACTCTGTATAGTTAAACCTGTAAACTCTGCACCTTATTACAAGTATGATAGAACCATCACTTCCACCACAAAAGAAAGCTTTCTAAGTAAAATTGTAACTATGTAGCCGTCAACTACAGTTTCACATCAGATAGTGAGCTTTAGATCCCCTGAGGAAAAATTACACTCTTTCTCCACTATAGGAGAAGAAGACTTGTACAAACTTGTTAAATCATCTAAACCAGCAACATGTATGTTAGACCCTATTCCATCTAAACTATTAAAAGATTTGCTTCCAGAAGTCATAGATCCTATTTTGAACATTATTAATTCATCATTGTCATTAGGATATGTTCCCAAAACCTTCAAACTGGCAGTAGTTAAGCCTCTTATTAAGAAACCACATCTTGATCCCAAAGATTTAGTAAATTACGACCTATGCTTTCAACCTCTAATGCAGAAATATTAATTCATGCGTTTATGACCTCGAGGTTAGATTATTGTAATGCTATATTGGGTGGTTGTTCTGCACGCTTAATAAACAAACTTCAGCTAGTCCAAAACGCAGCAGCCAGAGTCCTTACTAGAACTAGGAAGTATGATCACATTAGCCCGGTTCTGTCAACACTGCACTGGCTCCCTATCAAACATCGGATAGATTTTAAAAAATCTTATTAATTACCTATAAAGCCCTGAATGGTTTAGCTCCTCAATACTTGAGCGAGCTCTTATCACATTATAGTCCAGCCCGTCCGCTGCATTCTCAAAACTCTGGCCATTTGATAATATCTAGAATATCAAAATCAACTGCGGGCGGCAGATAATTTTCCTATCTAGCACCTAAACTCTGGAACAATCTCCCTAACTCTGTTCGGGAAGCAGACACACTCTGTCAGTTTAAATCTAGATTAAAGACACATCTTACACAACTTAGCCTACACATAACACCCCAACATACTTTTTATTATTCAAATCCGTTAAAGGATTTTTAGGCTGCATTACTTAGATTTGCTGGAACCGGGAACACTACTTGTAAAATACGATGTACTTGTGACATCGTAAACAGAATGGCATCTGCGCTAATATTAGTCCTGTCTCTTTCTCAATCTGTTTTCACAGTTTGTATCCAGACTAGATGGTGGATCAGCACCTAGAGATTATGTTCATCAGAGACCAGAAAACCTAGATGCGCCCGTGGACAGATCACCAGATCCTGATGCACACACACACACACACACACACACACACTTAGTCATTTACACTATCTGACACAGCTGCGTTTAAAATTGAACTAGAAGTTAAGTGCTGGGCGTCCGGTCAGAGGAGAACTGACCCCAACTGAGTCTGGTTTCTCCCAAGGTTTTTTTTTCTCCATTTTGTATGGATGGGGTTTTGTTTCCTTGCCGCTGTCGCCTCTGGCTTGCTTTGTTGGGGACACTTAACTTCTAGTGATTATCGTCGAATTGATTACAGAGACCGCATTTAATAACAAATTGGTCACTTTCGTCATTATTCATCCCTGTCATTGTACTCTTCTACCTTATACTGTACAGTGCTTTGATGCAACCTGTGTTGTTAAAAGCGCTATATAAATAAAAATGATTGATTGATGAAATTTTTGTTTTAGTGGAAGGATGTTCATATAATTGATGATGTTTTCTCATGAACATGATGACAAGATGTTCAGATGGTGTGATATGTATGATCGTTAAAGCTCTGAAATTGTTCCAACTGGAACCCAAATGGAATATTTGTTCCATTGTTCCCAAGACCCAAAACCAGCTCTTATCTCCATTCACATTAAAAAGCCTGCAGAGATCGGAACGTTGTTCCTATGGAGACCATGTCTTCTATGTTTGATGATTACCCTAAGCCTATAGATATAACACTGACATTGGATAATGCTTGTTCCAATCTTATGGAGCCCCACCCACAAACCTATGAGAACAAATGGCTAGATAAGTTCCGCATGGAACTGGGCTACCACAATCTGACCTTTCTCCCAAAACCATACAACACTAGCAGTACAATAGCTGGAGCCTGTGCTGGTGTTAATGACGCAGATAGGTGTATCCCAAGTGATGCGTTTAAAATGATGAAAGCAACTATCGTGATCATTCTGGAGCATCAAGAAGATGATTTTTGGTTGCAATACATCAGGGCTTGTTGTCACACTTCTTGGGTTCATTGTCTCATCTATGCATTGTGTGTGTGTTGTACTAATTAGCGGGTGTGTCTGAGCTGAGCGTGGATGGGCTAATTGAGGTCAACTACAGCTCATTGCAACTCGCTACTTATTGTGTGCGTCTTGTTTTTTGTCAGTTCTCTCCAGGCCATAGTGCTCTGTTTCCGGCTCTTGATCTCCTCTCCTTCCTTAATGCCACATCGCGGATGCCCATTGCGGTCCTTGCGCTACAAATCCAGAGACACTTACTTTCTTAAGCCTGATCAATGTTTCCGCACTTGAATCCTCTGCTTCTTGCCATGACATTAGGAACAGACCATTTTGGAATTATCGGAAGCCACAGACTTGCAAAACTTCCTGGTTAATTCCACGGTTTGCATGGTTCAACAGGACGGACAGATCCTGGCTACAGGGTGGGCAATTGAGGATTTGGTGGTGTAGGTGTCCAAGCTCTTTTCGCAAATACAACAACTAAGAATACCCACTGCGCCACCCACGGTGCTGATACCCATGAAGACTGCAGTTGGACTGAGCATGTGGTCGGGTAGAGCGACATGTGACAAACCCTTATCCAGCACTCTTCTCCTGGTAATAGGTGGCCCAGGACTATGAGGGCAGCACTCTCATCGATTCTGAGGCGAAAGGTAATTTTTTGGACACTGCACTCGCCAGACACCTTCACATTCCCATGCTTCCCCTGAGTCGACAGATCTCTGTCAGAGCACTCAATGGACAGTGTCTACCCAGTGATACTCATTCCACGCCACGACTGACTCTCGTCACCTCAGGCAATCACACCAAACTAGGAAGGGGATGAGTGGACAACTGCTATTAATACTAATACTGAGCATGTGAATATATTCTTATGCTGTTCAGATCATTAAATGTCCCGCGGTTTTTCAGGCACTTGTTAATGACGTGACGACATATTGATATTTTCTTCTTTCCAGAAAGTCAGGCGAGTGCTCCAGAGGCTGCTAAAGACTGGGCTTTTTGTCGCATTTTTGTTAAGTGTGCGTTTCATGCTCAATCTGATCCTTTTTTGGGTTATATCATGTCGCTTGAGGGGGTGAACATGGATCTTGATAAGATAAGATTAGATAAGATAAAGCTGTGGTAAATTGGCCAAGTCCTGCAAGGCCCAATTTTCGCCAGCGTTTCCCAATTTTTGCCAGCATTTCATTCGCAATTTCAGCCAACTAGCCCCACGTCTGACTGCCTTAACATTCACTTAGATGTGAACTCAGTAAATCAGGGCTGCGAGCAAGAACCCCCCAGTCTGTTATTGACATAACTCATAGTGAACGGCAGACAGGGAACTGGTGCAATAGTAGCATTACAAAGTAGCATACACGTTATTGTAACTGTAGCAGGGGAGCAATAGTTTAAGCGACAACAAATTTGAATATCTACTTTTTAAATGTGCTTTTTTAATGATACACTTAAATTCATTTGTCCA
This sequence comes from Puntigrus tetrazona, assembly GCF_018831695.1. Lineage (NCBI taxonomy): Eukaryota > Metazoa > Chordata > Actinopteri > Cypriniformes > Cyprinidae > Puntigrus > Puntigrus tetrazona. Next base: position 2,425,582 of record NC_056714.1, on the reverse strand, counting down.
GAATCAAATAATGGTTTAAATTTAAATAATAAAAAATGTAAATAATAGTGCTTTATAATTGTAAAATAAAAAAAGAAATACAATGAATTTAGTTGACAGTGTTTTTTTTTTTTACTATTATTTATTCTTTTTATTTACTTTTTATGGATTCAAGATTTACAACAAATGTATCAGCAAAATATGTGATATTTAAAGGCATAAAACATTAACAATTTAACATTTTAAAATACATTTTTCAAAATAAAAATAAAATAAAATCTAATTTAAAAAAATAGCTTTTTTAAATTTAAAATTTGATTATTTGTGCTTATCATAAAATTATGAAAACAAAAATCTCTAAATATTTTATATAATAAATAATATTTTATAGATACATTTATACAATTATAATTAAATTACAGTTAAAATATGTGGTTATGGCACCGTTTTAAATTGAGGTATGCAAAAAATCTCAAAAATGCTGCTGAGCTCAAAGGGTTAAGTATTATTTTAGGGGAATCTGAGGTAGCAAAGTTGTGTTTTCCTCCCAAAAAGATGAACTATTAATTAATAGATAGTGATGTAGACAAAACACAATAAAAGTGGCCTTTCAAAACATTTTAATTCTATGACATTCGATGCATTCTGATTGGAACATGTTTCTAACCTTTGCATCACATCGTTATTAAAAGTGATAGTTCCCTCAAAAATTAAGATTGTCCCAGACTTTCTTTCTACAGATAAACACAAGCAAACATTTTTTAGTCTGTTAATGCAAGTGGCAGGACCACTACAAAGCACACAAAGTAAACACGACAGTCAAGTTTAAAATATAAGTATTTGTAATCATCTTTTATATGCCTATTGTGTCATATTCACTTTGTAGTTTTTGAAGTGTCATTTTTGGATGTCCCATATTTGTTTTACAAAGAAAGATGATTTAGTTTAGATGATTTAGATCTTAGTTTGCATTCATCTGATAAAAATAAAAGTTGTTTAATTTTGATTGCTGCACTCCATTTACATATGTGTTTGACCTCTGCCATTGCTTACTGCTGTATGCCTGTCAGAAAAAAATACTACTTTTTTAATACTTTAGTACAATTTAAAGGTTTTTTTAATCAAGTAAATTTGACTTTTTACACTGATTTTCTTCACAGATATTCTCCTTTTGTCCAATATTTTGAATTAACAACACAGCACTTCCACATTATGTTTTATTAACGACGTTCGGGAGGAGCAAGATCAGACGATCTGTCAATTAGGCACAGGTGTAGCTCATTTAGCTAATCATCCTAACTAGCTCATTACATGTGTATAAATAGTCACAGCCGACGTACCCGTGTTTTCTTGCATTTGATCTTAGCCATTAAATTGGCCTTAGGTTCACTCCTTTATCGCGTCCACTCAACCACACTTGCCAACATCTTCGAATCGGAAAGTATTTTTAGGTTAAATTAAACACTGTTTAATTCTGACGATCCATTCTCGTGGAGGATCCTGCATATTATCAATCATATAAATAAAAAAAAATTAAAACATCATTGGTCCTTGTAGCTCAAAAGAAAAGTAAACACTGGTTTCCACATTTTATCAAATTCCCAGAGATAGAATATTGGATTCTTTCAAGATGTAGAGAGTAAGTAAGTCCAGTTAACCAGTCAGAGAAGAGAGGCTCTAACATTTTTCTTCCAAAAAAGCTAAATAATTTTTTTTAGCTACAATCATACCATATTGGATAGGTGACCGTACCTTTGGACTGAGCAACTCAAGCAAATCTGACCAACCAAAAATTGCTATCACTGGGTCAGGGAGTAAAACACAGTTATAGACTTTGTCAAAAACTGAAATATTTCTACCCAAAAACTCTGAATTTTAACAGAACCAGAAAAGATGTGGACTTGTGGAAAATTTTGGTGGACCATTCATTTGTAGATTTTGTCTTGGAGAGCGAACTGAATTTCAACGAAAGGAGGTGAGGTCAGGTGCATTTTCTGTTCGGACCAAAGAAAATCATGCCACTCATTTATTGACTGTTAAAGAAAATCCAGCTTTGACACACTGTTACGGTGTAAAAAATGCTTGCCCTCTTACTGAAAATCTGAGCTATTTTCACTGTGTGACTGGCTATCCACCCGATATATTGCACGACATTTTTGAAGGCATCGTTCCCTTGGAATTGGGTCTGTGCTTTAGTGTTTTTATCTCAAAGAAATATTTCACATTCAGTGAACTTAACACTGCTATCACACACAATTTCCGTATAAATGGACTGACAAAAAAATTGTCCTCAGCCATTGCCTACAACCTTTTCCTCAAAAAGAAGATCGGAGGAAACGCACATGAAAATTGGTCCCTCATACGACTGCTGCCATTCATTATTGGACACAGAATACCTTTGAATGATCCAGCCTGGCTTCTGCTCATGTCTTTAAAAGACATCATTGAACTTGTTGTTGCCCCGGTCCACAACAAAGAAAGTGTTGCATATCTTGATTCAAAAATTTCTGAACACCGACATGGATTCCAAGAAGTATTTCCTAATGAAGGGTTAATCCCAAAGCACCACTTCTTAGAACACTACCCTGCATTAATAAATGCTTTTGGAACTGTGATTGCTTTCTGGACAATGAGATTTGAAGCTAAGCACAGCCAATTTAAGCAGATTGTGAGACATACTGGCAACTTTAAGAACATTCTCCTTTCTCTGGCCACAAAGCATCAACTTATGATAAGTCACCACCTGCATTCCACAACAGTTGTGCCTGCTCTGAGTGTTGTAAGAGTCACATCAGTGCCATTAGATGTCCTGCATGTAAATGTTCAGGAATCAATCAAGCATCTGTTTCCTTGTCAGTCTCAAGTACAGCTGGCTGATACCGTCACCTTCAATGGAACAAGGTACTCAAAAGGCATGATCGTGGCCTATGGTGGTACTGCTGGTCTTCCTGATTTTGCAGAGATTGTTCAAATTGCCCTTTTTGGGGAAAAGGTGCATTTTATTGTGAAAACACTCATGTCCTGGTATGATGAACACTATCGTGGATTTCATCTTGAGAAGACCGATCACATAACTCTTGTTCAACAACAAAACCTTAGTGATGTTTGTCCCCTGTCAGCCTATATTGTTGCAGGAAAGCTCATGGTGACATTAAAGCGCCACATCTGTCTCCAGTGTTGAGTATGACTTTGTGTAACATATTTGTTTCTTCTGTGTTTCTAGACATGGAACCAACAGTCAGATTCCGGGTCCTCATTGATCACGAGGTCAAAAAACTTACACTCAAAAGTGGAATACCCTCAACTGTGGATGAATTAGTTGCAGCCATCCAAGAACAATTTGCCATCACCACTGATATCAGTGTTCAGTACAAAGATGAAGAGTTTGATGACTTTTTCACTTTAACGACCACAAAAGAACTCAAAGATAAAGACACACTGAAAGTAGTGTATGTACCACTAAACATAACACTGACCCTTGTTCCCCAGGAAAACACCCCTGATACCTCCAGTGTGTGCTCTTTATCTGAGTCTGTGACACACTCTGATGGGTCAGATGATACCTTGATTCTGTCTCCTTCACCCTCTGAAAGGCAAAGTCCATGGCCTGCTGTATTTCCAAAATAGCCAAAATCTGTGCAAGCACTTCTCTGAATTGGGTAGAAGCATTACCAATAGCTTTAATGTCTGTGAGATGTTCAATAAACAGAACCACTGGATTTACTCCTTTTGAATTAACCACTGGACGCCAATTTCCTGGCCCATGGGCACCAATGCCTGGGGATGGGTACACTGATACACCTAAGGCCTACCAACAAAAAGTAAGAGCTGTTATTAACAAATTTTTGCCACAGAAGTTTTGGCCTGAAATAGAGCAACAGGAATTGGACACGAAAAGAGGACCTGACGAGCAGTGGGTGAGGCTGAAACAAATGAAACGAAAATGGTCTGCCCCCAGGTGGTCAGAGCCAATGAAAATAACTGCGTGAACCTCGCACTGCGTACAGTTGGCTGGAAAAGGTAACACATGGTTTCACTTGTCTGCTTGCTGTTTCTGTTCTGCCCCTAGCAGGTCTCTGACAACAGTTCGAGCTGACCTTCGAGAAGGTCAGAGAGAGGGAGAAGAGACGGGAGACGGGAAACAGCAACAGACCAACCTGAGGAGGGAGACAAACAACAAGCAGATAATAATTCTGGTGCTAAATCATGAGGGATAATGTTAACAAGGTGGTCACATGTTGGGGCTGGGGGATTGTTGTAGTAATAATAACGTTGATACTGTGGAATGGAACAAGAGAGGGAGCGACTCAAGGCAGACACAAAAGAGATGTCATAAGGGGTGGGGGAGAAGCAAAACTAACTCTGGTAAGGGAAAAAGGAAAAGATTGCCTGTGAGAATTTGACTTATACCAGGTGATTCACTGTGAGGAAGAAGTGGAGCAAAGGTTGTGATCTCTTTTAGAGAGATCAAGAGAGGGAATTGTGGGATTTATGTTTTAAAGGATTTATGTTTTACAGGTTTTACTCAATAGAAGCACTGTGCCCAGGCCTCATAAAGGCTCTGTGTTTTTCCATTTGATATTATGTGTTTTTCCATTTTGATATTATGTGTGTATGTGCTGTACAAAATGTCTTATCTACAGAAACAAGATATGGAGACTGCTGAGCTCATCTACTGGTCGAGAAGAAACAACTGCACCTGGTTCTGTGAAGGACACCCTGAATGGGAGGAAGACCCAAGCACAAGAATATAAATATTGTGTGAAATGTAGTGTGAGCATACAGGACTGCCCTGCGTGCCTTGATGCTGTTGTTCTGTATCCTGAGCTCAGTCTCAATTATTCTGACTTTATTAAACTTAAGATTTTAAATTTAAGAGTAAGTCTCATCATTGACAGACCTGAACCTGGGAGGGAAACAACGAAGATTTTTTCCCAACATTAGTCACCTTTCTAATTTGATACCAGATTTATTTACTCTAATTGAGTTATTAAGGATTAAATTATTTTTGACAGGGGAGCTGAAAAAAGCAAAGCAGAAAGAGAAGAATGGAAGGAACTTTGTTCTATTGCTAACCCGGGGTGAGTATCTGCTTAAAAAATGCCTGGAAAAGAATCCTGCCAATACATTAAAGCTCTGCAATTTGCTGCCCAGTAATACTGGTGAAAATTAGGCAAACCCAAACCGCTCAAATGCTTAGGTTTCTGCAAATGAATCTTACATATACAAGCATTTTTAAAACCCCATATGAAAGGCATAATAATGTAGTCAAGAGTTTTAAAAAATGATTCGGGTAGAAAAACGGGTACATTTTGAAAAAGATATAAGAATCTTGGAAGGCTCACCATTTTAACTGCAATGATATGGCCGATCATTCATATGGGGAGTGATCTCCATTTTTCTATATCCTGCTTCAAACTGTCTAATAGCTGTTAATCTGTGGATGATTTCTGATAGCAATTGCTAAAGGTTCTATGGCAATAGCAAACAGCAGGGGTGAAAGTGGACACCCCTGTCATGTGCCCCTATGCAACTCGAATCGTGGCGATCTATCAAGGTTAGTTAAAACAGATGCACATGGATGATGATACAACATATTGACCCAAGAGGAAAATCTCCTAACTTAAATTCTTTAATAGTAGTTAGGCAAGGCAAGTTTATTTATATAACACATTTCATACACAATGGTAATTCAAAGTGCTTTACATGAGAGGAAGTAGGTGACGAATCACACGACAGCAGCTTTGACAATATACCATGTAATGTAAATGTTAGACCGAGTATGATTACCCACATAGAAACTGTGTCTGTCCCGCGAAAAATCAGATATATCAGTAAATCCCGCACAGGCCTTAGAAATAACCTGATCACGATCAAAACAAAAGTTAAAACCGGTCAACAGCAGCAATATTTAAGGTTTGGTCTCCTAAACATCCGATCATTGGCGCCGAAATCTCTCATTGTAAATGAATTAATTACAGACAAAAGTTTTGACGCGCTCTGCCTGACTGAAACATGGCTGAAACCTAACGATTCCATCACTTTAAATGAGTCGACTCCATCAGGGTACTTATATAAGCAGGAGCCCCGCCGGTCAGGTCGAGGTGGAGGTGTTGGAACTATCTATCGTCAGGAGCTAAATGTTACTCAGAGAACTGGAATTAGCTATAACTCTTTTGAACTGCTCGATCTTAATGTTACGCTTATGGATGCTACAAAGAAATCTCTGTTATCTCTTTCTCTTATCTCTGTGTATAGACCACCAGGACCTTATGTAGATTTTCTTAAGGAATTTGCTGATTTTATTTTCAGACTTAATAATTAATAAAGATAGAGCACTTATTATCGGTGATTTCAACATTCATGTAGACGGCCCAAATAATACAGTAGGAGCTACTTTCACAAATTTATTAACATCTTTTGGGCTAAAGCAAAATGTAATCGGCCCAACTCACTGCTGTAAGCATACATTAGATTTAATTATTTCGCATGGCATCGATGTTTTAGACCTAGATATCTTACCTCTAAGTGATGATATCACTGATCATTTCCTTATATCTTATAAACTTTCTGTAAGTGAGATTAACCGAGCCACACCTCGTTACCAACTGGTTAGAACCATTATCCCAACCACTGTAGATAAATTCACAAATAACCTACCAGATCTATCTGACCTGCTCCGCAAACCTGAGAAAGCAGATGATCTTGAGCAAATGACCAGAAGTATGTGCAGTATCTTCACTCGCACATTAGATACTGTCGCTCCCATCAAGCTAAAAAAGATTAGAGAGAATAAAAGTGTACCATGGTACAATAGTCATACACACGCTCTAAAAACAGCTACTGCTCACTCGAACGTAAGTGGAGAAAGACTAAACTAGAGGTTTTTAGAATTGCCTACAAGGACATTATGTGCACTTATAGACAGTCACTAAAAGCAGCCAGAGCCGAGTACCTCCGTAAACTCATTGAAAGCAACCAAAACAATCCTAGATTTTTATTCAACAATAACTTCATGACTTCATACAATTCTTCACTAATAAAATAGATAATATCAGACTTAAAATAACAGAAAATCAACCCTTAACTTTGTCCTATAGTCCAGCCCTACTCAGTACCCAGCAAATTCAGTTACAGTGTTTTGCAACCATAGGACAGGAAGAGTTACATAAACTAATCACTAAGTCTAAATCTGCCACATGTGTATTAGATCCTATTCCAACTAAATTTCTGAAAGATATATTACCAGCCGCTGGTGAACCTCTTCTAAATATTATTAACTCCTCCCTATCATTAGGTCACGTTCCCAACCCATTCAAATTAGCAATTATTAAGCCTCTGATCAAAAAACCACAACTTGATCCTAATGAACTAACTACAGACCGATATCAAATCTCCCATTTATATCAAAAATATTAGAAAAAGTTGTGTCTGCGCAGTTATGCTCCTTCTTAAAGATGAATGACGTCTATGAGGAGTTTCAGTCAGGTTTTAGACCGCACCATAGCACAGAAAACGCATTAGTTAAAATCACTAATGACCTGCTCTTATCCTCTGACCGAGGCTGCGTCTCGCTACTAGTTTTATTGGATCTCACTGCTGCATTTGACACTATAGATCATAATATTCTCCTGAGCGTTTAAACACCGCTGGTGTACAGGGACAGGCTTTAAAGTGGTTTAAATCCTATCAGACCGTTATCAATTTGTAGATATAAACGGAGACCGCTCTAGTATAATGCCTGTAAAGTGTGGTGTGCCTCAAGGATCAGTTTTAGGCCCCTTACTGTTCTCGATATACATGCTGCCCCTGGGGAACATTATTAGAAAGCACAGGGTTAATTTCCACAGTTATGCAGATGACACACAGCTATACATTTCATCTAAGCCTGATGAGTTATCAGAAATGTCTAAATTAACAGAGTGTGTTAAAGACATAAAAGACTGGATGACTAGAAATTTTCTTCTATTAAACTCTAATAAAACAGAGGTGCTTCTTATCGGACCAAAAACATGTTTACAGCAAATTTCTGAGCTCAAACTACAATTAGATGGATGTGATATAAATGTTACTCCGACAGTTAAAGACTTGGGTGTGATATTGGACAGCAACCTGTCCTTCGAACACCATATAACTCATGTTACAAAATCTGCCTACTTTCATCTTAGAAATATTGCTAAACTCAGACACATGCTCTCTCTCTCAGATGCAGAAAAGCTAGTTCATGCGTTCATGACATCTAGACTGGATTACTGTAATGCGCTGCTCGCTGGTTGTCCAGCATCTTCAATAAACAAGCTTCAGTTAGTGCAGAACACAGCCGCTTGAGTTCTTACCAGGACAAGAAAATATAATCATATAACTCCAGTTTTATCCTCCCTGCACTGGCTGCCTGTTAATTTCCGAATTGATTATAAAGTACTGTTATTGACCTACAAGGCCCTAAATGGCTTAGCCCCCATTTATCTGACCAGCCTTCTGTCTCGCTACAACCCGTCATGCTCTTTAAGATCTCAAAACTCAGGGCTCCTGGTAGTTCCTCGAATAGCAAAGTTCACTAAAGGTGGTCAAGCATTTTCACATTTGGCACCCAAACTCTGGAATAACCTTCCTGCAAATGTTCGGGGATCAGACACACTCTCTCAGTTTAAGTCTAGGCTAAAGACATATCTTTTTAGCCAAGCATACTCATAAAGATTCACATAAACCTATGCTACAGTACATTGTGATTCCCAATAGTATGAATGGCCGCTACGCTAATTATCCTTTTGTCTCTACCTCGGGATGCACATCCCGAGGCATCTAGGTACCGAGCCTCTCCAGTGGACCCTGTGAGGAGATGACCTTCCCTGCGATGACGTCGAGGAAAACTTAACCTTCCGTCTGGATTAATTCTATCTTGAATTTTCTTGTATTGTAATTCATCCTGTTGTGTAATGATTTGCTTTTGTGCAGCTGCTTTGGAACGATAGCCATTGTAAAAGCGCTATACAAATAAACTTGAATTGAATTGAATTGAAGTCTACCTGGAAAATGCAACAGCCCGAGACATCGTGCTAGTGATGTTTGCATACCCATAAACAAATCTATTTCTTCCTCTTCCCCTTCTAATCAAAGAAATTCTGTATTTTCAACCATCAAGCCCTGATTCAAATACCTTTTAAATCTGTACATCCTTACATGCATCTCAAACCTCTTCAGAGGGTACTATTCGCTTTCTTCAAATTTTAAAAATATAAAAAGAGCCATTGCAATACAGTGTGCATATTAGTATTATATTTTATTGTTCAAATTCAAATTCAAATTTTATTTGTGACATACACATACATACATGGTTTAGCTGAATGGTTTAGCTCCTCAATACTTGAGCGAGCTCTTATCACATTATAGTCCAGCCCGTCCGCTGCATTCTCAAAACTCTGGCCATTTGATAATACCTAGAATATCAAAATCAACTGCGGGCGGCAGATCTTTTTCCTATCTAGCACCTAAACTCTGGAACAATCTCCTAACTCTGTTCGGGAAGCAGACACACTCTGCCAGTTTAAATCTAGATTAAAGACACATCTTTTAACTTAGCCTACACATAACACACCAACACACCTTTTATTATTCAAATCCGTTAAAGGATTTTTAGGCTGCATTACTTAGATTTGCTGGAACCGGGAACACTACTCCTACAATACGATGTACTTGTGACATCGTAAAAAGAATGGCATCTACGCTAATATTAGTCCTGTTTCTTTCTCAATCTGTTTTCACAGTTTGTATCCAGACTAGATGGTGGATCAGCACCCAGAGATTATGTTCATCAGAGACCAGAACACCTAGATGCGCCCGTCAACAGATCACCAGATCCTGATGCACACACGCACACGCACACACACACACACTAAGTCATTTACACTACCTGACACAGCTGCGTTTAAAATTGAACTGGAAGTTAAGTGCTGGGCGTCCGGTCAGAGGAGAACTGACCCCAACTGAGTCTGGTTTCTCCCAAGGTTTTTTTTTCTCCATTCTGTATGCATGGGGTTTTGTTTCCTTGCCGCTGTCGCCTCTGGCTTGCTTGGTTGGGGACACTTAACTTCTAGTGACTATCGTTGAATTGACTACAGAGACCGTCTCTGCATTTAATAAGAAATTGGTCACTCTCGTCATTATACATCCCTGTCATTATACTGTACAGTGCTTTGATGCAACCTGTGTTGTTAAAAGCGCTATATAAATAAAAATGATTGACTGATTGATTGATTGATTGACTACCCATGCTTCCCCTGAGTCGACAGATCTCTGTCAGAGCACTCAATGGACAGTGTCTACCCAGTGATACTCATTCCACGCCACGACTGACTCTCGTCACCTCAGGCAATCACACCAAACTAGGAAGGGGATGAGTGGACAACCGCTATTAATACTAATACTGAGCATGTGAATATATTCTTATGCTGTTCAGATTATCAAATGTCCCGCGTTTTTTCAGGCACTTGTTAATGACGTGAGATATGATCGATCAATACATATATGTCTACCTGGACGACATATTGATATTTTCTTCTTTCCAGAAAGTCAGGCGAGTGCTCCAGAGGCTGCTAAAGACTGGGCTTTTTGTCTAGGCGGAGAAGTGTGCGTTTCATGCTCAATCTGATCCTTTTTTGGGTTATATCATGTCGCTTGAGGGGGTGAACATGGATCTTGATAAGATAAGATAAGATAAGATAAAGCTGTGGTAAATTGGCCAAGTCCCGCAAGGCCCTGCAGAGGTTTCCCAATTTTCGCCAGCGTTTCCCAATTTTTGCCAGCATTTCATTCGCAATTTCAGCCAACTAGCCCCACGTCTGACTGCCTTAACCTTCACTTAGATGTGAACTCTGAGTAAATCAGGGCTGCGAGCAAGAACCCCCCAGTCTGTTATTGACATAACTCATAGTGAACGGCAGACAGGGAACTGGTGCAACAGTAGCATTACAAAGTAGCATACACGTTATTGTAACTGTAGCAGGGGAGCAATAGTTTAAGCGACAACAAATTTGAATATCTACTTTTTAAATGTGCTTTTTTAATGATACACTTAAATTCATTTGTCCAGAATCAAATAATGGTTTAAATTTAAATAATAAAAAAATTAAATAATAGTGCTTTATTATTGTAAAAAAAAAAAAAGAAATACAATGAATTTAGTTGACAGTGTTTTTTTTTTTTTACTATTATTTATTCTTTTTTATTTACTTTTTATGGATTCAAGATTTACAACAAATGTATCAGAAAAATTGTGACATTTAAAGGCATAAAACATTAACAATTTAACATTTTAAAATACATTTTTAAAATAAAAATAAAATAAAATCTAATTTAAAAAAATAGCTTTTTTACATTTAAAATTTGATTATTTGTGCTTATCATAAAATTATGAAAACAAAAATCTCTAAATATTTTATATAATAAATAATATTTTATAGATACATTTATACAATTATAATTAAATTACAGTTAAAATATGTGATTATGGCACCGTTTTAAATTGAGGTATGCAAAAAATCTCAAAAATGCTGCTGAGCTGAAAGGGTTAAGTATTATTTTAGGGGAATCTGAGGTAGCAAAGTTGTGTTTTCCTCCCAAAAAGATTAACTATTCTTTCTGTTTAACAGAGACATTACCTGTGCACTACATTGGCTGAATGCACAAGATTAAACATTTGATTAACATTTAAATCTAATTAATATTTTTGTGGGAATTATTGTTTTTTTAAATAAATCTTAGTAAATCTCAACAAAAGTGTACATTGTTTGCTTAATTATAATTCATGTTTGTTTATGTTCTTACCAAGTTGTCACACGTGGACTCCTTTTTGTTGTTTTTGTCATGTGATTAGTTGCAAATAATTATGTGGCAATATTTGCTGAGAAAAAGCTCAAATAAGATTAATTAATAGACAGTGATGTAGACAAAACACAATAAAAGTGGACTTTCAAAATATTTTAATTCTATGACATTCTATGCATTCTGATTGGAACATGTTTCTAACCTTTGCATCACATCGTTATTAAAAGTGATAGTTCCCTCAAAAATTAAGATTGTCCCAGACTTTCTTTCTACAGATAAACACAAGCAAACATTTTTTAGTCTGTTAATGCAAGTGGCAGGACCACTACAAAGCACACAAAGTAAACACGACAGTCAAGTTTAAAATATAAGTATTTGTAATCATCTTACATTTGCCTATTGTGTCATATTCACTTTGTAGTTTTTGAAGTGTCATTTTTGGATGTCCCATATTTGTTATACAAAGAAAGATGATTTAGATCTTAGTTTGTGTTCATCTGATAAAAATAAAAGTTGTTTAATTTTGATTGCTGCACTCCATTTACATATGTGTTTGACCTCTGCCATTGCTTACTGCTGTATGCCTGTCAGAAAAAAATACTACTTTTTTAATACTTTAGTATATTTGTAAGTTTTTTTAATCAAGTAAATTTGACTTTTAACACTGATTTTCTTCACACTGATATTCTCCTTTTGTCCAATATTTTGAATTAACAACACAGCATTTCCACATTATGTTTCATTAACGACGTTCGGGAGGAGCAAGATCAGACGATCTGTCAATTAGGCACAGGTGTAGCTCGTTTAGCTAATCATCCTAACTAGCTCATTACATGTGTATAAATAGTCACAGCCGACGTACCCGTGTTTTCTTGCATTCGATCTTAGCCATTACATCGGCCTTAGGTTCACTCCTTCATCGCGTCCACTCAACCGCACTTGCCAACATCTTCCAATCGGAAAGTATTTTTAGGTTAAATTAAACACTGTTTAATTCTGACGATCCATTCTCGTGGAGGATCCTGCATATTATCAACCTCACTCCTAAATCCAGTCCAGTCGCCAGGGCAGCCATTAGATCTACAAAGCCTCGAGCTCACCCTCACTCAACATCTCAGTTATCCCGCACAAGACCCGGCTCACTTCCAGCGTAGGGTCGCAGCAACAGGCATCAAACAAGCCCCAGTTCTCACCACAGCAAAGCCTCATTCACTTTTCCAGCTCTTCCGGCCACAAAGCTGCATGTAGTCGGGTCTCTAGCTCTCGTAGCAGTCACTAGTGGAATAAGGTGTGCTGTAAATTACATTTTAAACAAAAAAGCAGGCTGTTTGTTGCTTAAATTACATCAATGTCATCTTGTAACTATGTCGCAAAACTGCGTGAAACACTTAATTACATTATTATTATTATATGCTGTATTCTAAATTACATTGTACTCAGACGAAGATTGCTTCTCGAGAAAATAAGTTCAATAAAAATGAACAACTAAAGTGTATCATAATAAACTATTACAGAACAATAGGAACTAGCAACCTAATTCTCACGTGCTGCTTGATAGCTGATTCAAAACATTCTTCCTTTCGTGGTTTATTAAAAGTTATTAAAAATTTTAAATACTATTATGGCTAAACTCATTGCTAGCACTATAAATAAATAGGATATTCCTGAGAATTTATTTTGAAAACCTATAAAATTCATACTGACAGCTGAAGTTCCTTCCACAAGACCATTTTACTGATCTAAAACAAACAATCACAGTTGTTCCTTTTTCTTTCCAGTAGCCTCCAGCTCCCACAGCAGACTCTAGCCCAGAAGAAGATTTAACCCTTTTGCGTGAGGCTGCCTCCACAAATGGTTATGGCTCTACAATATAATTAAACTTTTCTTTCCAATCTAAACCTCAGTTGCATTTTTCACAGCGGTCTGACCGAATGCCATTCTTGAACCAATCCCTGTGATTAATATCATCTAGTCTTATTAAATTTTACAGGAATTTCAAAGTGCAGTTTCTGAAGGAGGACCATTGCTGACCCCAGTATTTCACCATTTGCAACTCATCCCTTAAAACCTCTCCTCGACATGTCACTATGTTCTGTCCTCTAAACAGTTTCACTCTGTACTATCTTTTCATATCTAAAAGTGTGGTGACATTTCAGTGACTTTGTCATTGCAAAATCATTCATAGTTCCATTTAAAATTGAACTGGAAATTAAGTGCTGGGTGTCCAGCCAGAGAACTGGCCCCCAACTGAGCCTGAGTTCTCTCAAAGTGTTTATCTCCATTCTGTTACTGATTGCGTTTTAGATCCTTGCCGCTGTCACCTCTGGCTTGCTTAGTTGGGGTCACTTAATTTCTAAGGATTATTGTTGATTTGATTACAGAGACATCTCTGAATTTAGTAGAAAAATACTGAAATACAAAATTATAATAAATGAGCATTTAATCTTGTCATTATACATTATATCACTCTATTTGATGCAGTTCAGTGCTTTGACACAGTCCGTATCATTAAAAACACTACATAAATAACTGACTGAAATTAGTAGTGCTCATATTTATTCAATGACATCATTGCCTTTTAAAAGTTTAGACTGTATTGCGTTTTTTTGTCTTTTTGTCCCCAATTGTAAAAATTGCAGATTTGTCTTATATAAAAACAAAGCCGTAAAATATTTTTAAACGGTAAAAGTAAATCAAGAGTTTTAAAGATGACACTGTATTTAAGTCGGCCTGTCGGGAAGGACATTGGTACATTTTGATAGCCCACCTGGAAATTGCAACAGCCCGGGACATCATGCTAGTGATGTTTGCATACCCATAAACAAATCTATGGCTTCCTCTCCCCCTTCTAATCAAAGAAATTCAGTATTTTCAACCATCAAGCCCTGATTCAAATACCTTTTAAATCTGGACATACTGGACATTACATGCATCTCAAACCTCTTCAGAGGGTACCATTCGCTTTCTTCAAATTTTAAAAATATAAAAAGAGCCATTGCAACAATAATGTACATTTTAGTATTATATTTTAATGTACATGTTTAATTGTAATAGATTCTCTCGCTCTCTCTCTCTCTCTATATATATATATATATTGTCACGGGAGGAGCCAACGACAGACACAGTGGGCGTGGCGTCAGGCCTTGGAGAGGCTTTTATTCACAAAATAAATACAAAATAAAGTGTCCAGGGAGAAAGTGTCCAAATAAAAAGTGGGAACTGGTGCCCTCGTTGTGCTGCAGGGATAGTGAAAGGTCAGGTAGTGTTCCAGGGGGCAGGGTCCAGGTAAGGGGCGGAGTCCGACGGCCGCACGCGCTCCCCTCTCTGGTCCAGGGCGCGAGGGGCGGCGGCTTCTTCCGCGGCATCTCCGTCGCATCTTTCCTCCGGTCGTCAGAGATTAAAGGGGGATCAACGGCTCGGCATCCTGGCCCGTCAGCCGTACACGGGTGCGGTCGTCGCCTGGACTACGTGGTCCCACGACGCGCTTCTCTAGCGGCGGGACGAGCTCCTTCACGCACCCTTCCTGGACCCACGAGGACACCAGCGTGCATGCACGGGGGAAGAGACCGGTCTCCCGAGGAGAGGCGCATACGGCATTTAACGGCGACGGTGACGAGGCTAAATCCACTTCAGGTGTGCCTCGTCACACGCCGCCAGACCTGAACAATACCACGCCCCTCCTCTCGAACACACCCACTCCCGTCGGGAGCCTGGTGAAGGGCGGCGAATAAAGGACGGGGTGAAGATGACAATAACGAGGAGGGGCAGCCAACTCGTCACAATATGTATGTATATATATGTATGTATAGGTTTGTGAATCCACAATATTTAAGGTAATATTTTACTGGGTGGGTAGGTGGCCTGTTGTAATAGAATTGCAGACTCCACCGTAATGTGAGTACTTAAACTAAAATATTGTGGCCAGGAATAGAAGAATATAAACTTTTTTCCTCTCTAAATTATGTTTCAAATTCATCTATGCCTGTATTATTTTATCTGTGGCAAACACCCCTAAAAATGAATCCTATCTTCAGTATTGTTTCTCTCTAGACCACTATATTCTCTTTCATTTAGTTCATTTTATTTAGTGCATTATTATCTAGGATTTTTGAGAAAATATTCTAGAATCTTGACAAATTTGTCTTGGCCAAATGTTACTTCCATAGTAGGTGTAATATTCAATGCCACAGGTGAAAGGTCCCTTTAGTCCATTTTACAGTGAAGTGCTGTCTGCTGAATGATCTGCTTTTTCTTACTGAAGAGTTGGTTGGTATCTGCCTTCCCTCAAGCAGTTACACTACCTGCCTCCTGAGTCTATGCCTTCCTTCAGTCCTGCTTAAACCAAGGATGTTCTAAAATGTCCTCTAACGTTAGTCTCTTGGTTTGATGCCTGGCCAGACACTGCTCTATTAGATCTCTGAACTCTGTACAGTTTTTTAAAGAGGAAAAAGCTGGTTAGTCATGCACTCTCTTTAATGACAGCACAGTACATGAATGTCATATAGGAAAATGTATAAAAAAAAACCCATAGTGTTTAGTATTGTATTCAGTTTTAAATAAGGGCAATCTCCTGTGTGTTACACTTTGTTAATTTGTCATTGGTACTGTAAACACTCTGATATTGTACCACGACTTAATGTGTGTATTATTGATGTGTGCTGTAGACTCACCAGTGGAAGTATTTGGAGTCAAAGGATGATGTGCATTGTAGAGAAAATCACTTATGGGCCGTTCTCCGCATACTATTTCCAAAAGTGTTGTAGCCAAAGACCAGACTGTTGATTTGACTGCATATTGATGATCTGTATTGGAAACAAGAGATAAACGGAGTTCTGTCAATTCATTTCTTCAAGTCTTGCATGAGCCATTAGTCTCCTTTGAGATAATAAGCTTTAAATCATGTACAATATTAGACATATATTATGGGTCGGGTCAACTCACCTTCAGAACAAGACATGTTAATACGTTGACTACAGCCAAAGTCTATTAGTTTGAGCTGCAGTGTCTCTGTGTTGACCAGCAAATTGTCCGTCTTGATGTCATTGTGGAAAATACCCCGTTCAATGCAGTGTTTAGCTGCAAGCACCGCTTGCCGCATTAAGCCACGTGCCACAGATTCATCTAGGCGATTTCCATGGCGCATGGAAAAGTCTAGCAAGGTCTCGCATGGATGCGGATATTCCATAACTATGGCGAACTGACTTGGCTGATCAAACCATTCGATCATTTGCACAATGTAGGGGCTTTTTGGAGGTTCATGCACGATCACATTTATAGCCACTTCTGACAGTAGTTTTGTAGATCCAGGCTAGAGAAATACAAAAGGTTAGCTTTACTGTTTATTTCTATGTGTAATACTGACATTGAGATGAATGTAAATACACAATACTTACTAATATATTATTTTGCTAACTTACCACATTAATAAATTTGTTCCAGAACTTCTTAGGTAGAAATTTGATAGCAACCTGCAAAGAGAAAATAGTTTTAAACATGTTTGATAAAAATAATCAAAATTTCACAAAAAAGGGAAAAAGTATGTAACACAACTGAGGACAAAACAAAGATAAAATAAAAGCGACAAAATGTTTTGCAAATAAAGCACAAGTAGTTTACCTTCTGGCCACTGGATTTGTGAGTCCCCTCATACACAGAACCAAAGCCTCCTTCTCCTAGCTTCACTCCCACATCAT
The DNA here is from genome assembly GCF_018831695.1 of Puntigrus tetrazona. NCBI lineage: Eukaryota > Metazoa > Chordata > Actinopteri > Cypriniformes > Cyprinidae > Puntigrus > Puntigrus tetrazona. The sequence goes on along the minus strand of NC_056714.1, from coordinate 2,408,087 downwards.
AATGAGACGAAAGTGATGCTGAAAAATGAAAACATGCAAACAGATGAGCACTACTTTCTTTTAATTAACTTACCTGAACTCCAAAAGGCAGACAAAAACGTTATTTACATAATATCAGGGAACCAGAAAAAATTATTTATATGTAAGGAAAAATATGAAAAGTAATTTACAAAAAACCCTAAGACTAAGACTCACCTGCAGTTGGCCAAAAACCAGTTAGGATTGGGACAGGTTTTTGTTGAGAACTGTCCAGATCAGTCTCAGGTGTCAGCCTGCAGCTGGATGATGGCTGGGGATCAGTCAAATCCACAGCAGGTGTCTGAACAAGAACGGAACCTGGGATGGTCTCAGGAACATCCAGACCCTTGGCTGCAGTCAGTCCAAAACTGAATGAACCTGGGATGGCTTTTGGCTCTGAAACATTCAAACCCATGTCAACTGTCAGCTTGAGACTGTGTAGACTTGAGACAGGCATCATCTCCTCACTAGATGGTCCTGTGACAGTCATCAACTCCACTCTGCTGGACCTGGGTCATGTGTTAAGTGTGAATTGAGGCTGAACGTACCTTGCTGGGAATCAGTTGGTTCCTGGTTAGCTGTGACTGTCACCTCAAAACAAGATGGAGGTGGATCATGTGATAACACCCTCAGGGGACCAGAGAGACCTGGCTGGATGTCCACTGGTTCAACCCGACATGAATCTGGGGCCAAGGAGGGAAACTTAACAGTCCTCCATATTGGCTGGAAGAATGCTTGAATGTCTTTCTTCTTCCTTTTTTTTTTTCTAAAAAGAAAAAAAAAAAGACAAAAAGAAAATAAGTCAAATACTGAGGCTAGACATCATGAACAAAGAAGAACACTGGGTGAATACAATTGGCAGGACAATTGCTAAAGTGGTACACTTAAGCTCAAGCATCTTGCTAAAGATGACATTTAAATTAATTCTAAACTTTTATATGGAATGTTTTAGCTCTAACATTGCGGACATGTCAGGCCATGTTTTTGTATTTTGTCCCTTAGTAAAATATTGTATATTAATTAAATTATAAAAGTAGCTCCTGACATGCTATATGTAAATACTGATAAATTTCAGGAACATAAATGCAAACTCGACACAAACGTAAATAAACAGCCAAAAGGAGAAGTAAAATTACAACTATGATAAAAGTGGTGACAGTACAATAATAATGACGTAAACTTACCAACAGGCTCACAACCAAACTGATGTGGGGCAGGCATTGGCTTTTTACTCAGTCTGGATGGGCCTGGGTCAGATGACGGGTCAGGTGATGGGTCAGATGATGGGTTAAATGACAGGTCAGGTGACGGTCAGGTGACGGGTCAGCCACTTTGTTGTCCCTTTGGCAGCAGAGGGCAGCACACTTAACAGCCCTCCATGTTCTGCAGAAGAATGCAGAGATGCCTATCTTCTTCCTCTTTGGTAATTGTTCTACAAAAAAGCAAGAATTAGAAACTGTAAGTCAAATACTGAGTCTAGACATCATGAAGAAAGAAGAACACTGGGTGAATACGGATGTTAGATGAGACAACAGGTTAAATGGGACACGTATGTTTAATCATCTTGTGGATTTCTCATAATGAAAGAATATACATAAAGTTCATTCTAAACTACAAGGCTTGATGCAAAGAAAAAAAAATTGTGTTTCTGACATTTTTTGATTCAGTCTTCACACTACTTTTACTTGTCCTTTAAAAAAATAAATACTAAATAAATATACAAGAAAAAATCCTAAAATATTAGAACTATCAATTCCTCATGCTAAATGAAGAATGTTATAAAAGAATTAGACAGAAGCATAATATTAATTAGGCATAAGTGTAAAAGAGCAGACAATTACGTAAAATTAAAGTCCCAAAAGTAGATAATAATTACAGTAGACTTACCAACAGCTGCCTCAAAATCAGATGAACCTGGGACAGGTGTTATCTCAGAATCCAGTGTGAATGGACCTAAGACAGATGACGGCTTGGACTCGGTTGAATCCACATCTGAGTTCATCTCGATACTGATAGACTTGGATAGACATCAAGGTATATCCTGGGACATTTACCGTTCAGAAACCAGTTTGGATCAACTGAGAGTTAACTTTAAATCAAAGCTGGATGGACCTGGGACAAGCAATGGCTCCGGATCAGCCTGATCACTGTCAGATGTCACTTCAAGACTGGATGGTCCAGAGACCGATGTCACCTCAGGATCAGCCGGATTGGTGCTAACTGTCAGCTCAATACCAGATGGACATGGATCGATTGATAACGCCCATTCAAGGCCAGATAAACCTGGCTGGAGATCTGCTGGATCATCGCATGGAAATGGGGGCAATATGTTGTCCCGCAGCAACATAGGGTGCAAAGCTTTATAGCCTTCCTTATTCGCGGAAGAATGCACGCATGCCTTTTTCTTGCTCTTATTGATTTGTTTTTCTAGGAAAAGGAGAAACAAAGAAATAAAAAGGTAAAAGAAATTACTAACACAAAATGTATGTCAAATTCTGAGGCAGAAACCATGAAGAACAATACAATAAGGTAACATGTGACAGATGTACTGCATTAGATTAAATTAATTAATTGAATTAATTAAGGTTTTTTTTTTTTTTGTTTTTTTTTTGCACAATTTTTACTATTGTTAATTTAATTTAGCATATAGTTAATGTTGTATGCTAATTGTTCTAACCTGTTGGGCTGTTCTCCATAGCGGCTGCTGCAGGAGAAGCCTCCTCTTGTTCTGAAGCGCTTTTTTCTCTAGCTGTCTGTGGAAAGTCACTCAACATCAGCTGATCATCTGCTGACACCGAATTGCTGGAGTTGAGCTCCATGGACTCAAACGCGGGAGAAACGCGTGTTGACTTGCTGTATCTCTCGCTATGAAACTTGCAAAAAATTGTGGACTGTGTGAATAGACTTTGAAGCTCACGCGATCGTCTTCGCTCGGATTTTCACTGAACTAAAGTGATCTTCAGAGCGCGCGGGAGTAGTTTATACATTGTGACGTCATAATGCACCGACATTCTCTCTGGGGGGTGCTTCACGTGTATTACTCACGTGTAACACTGTTTTAGCGTCTCAGCCGGAAGCCCGTACCAAATATGGACTGGTGGTGATTACTATGACTGATTGATTAATCTTGAATGGTAGTTAAACGCATTCTTTTGAAATATATTGAAATATTTGACTTTAACAACTTTTTAACAATTTTTACATACATTTTATTGGCAATATTTAAATATACATATTTCCCTTATATGTAGTGATATTAGACTATGCAAATATATTACATTTTAACATTGTTTAATATTTGTTAACATTACATTTCTGTAAATATTTTAATTATTGTGAATATAATTTAATTCATTCAAATATTTAATCAGTGCAAATTTTTTACATAATTTGCAAGCAAATACACTTAAATATGTTTTATAAAATATATTTACTCAAACTTTATGCAAATAAATAAAATATCTATGTGTATTAATTTTGCCCCTTCCCAATCAAACGGAAATTGGACACTGAAGACAGAAAAAAAAACTGTGATGATTCAAATGTACTTAATATAAAGAATACATTCATTAAGAGCAGCTGAACACGAATCAGCAAAAATTATAAATGCTCATGATATTTCTGACACATAAATGGAAGATAACCTAAGTATTCGGGGTCCAAACATTATGCACAAATATGCAAGTCTTAATAGGCATTCAACATGTTGAATAAATAAAAAAATAGTTTTTAGTTTAAAATCAGAGACATAATTACTAGAGACATCAACAATAATCCTAAGTGTTAACAAGCATACATACATATACATACACATATATATATATATACATATATACATATACATATATACATATACATATATATATATATACATATATATATATACACACATATATACACACATACATATATACACACATATACACATACACACATACACACATACACACATATACACACATATACACACACACACATATACATATATACACATACATACACACACATATACACATATACACACACATATACACATATACATATATATATACACATACATATATATATATACACACATACACACATATATACATATACATATATATACATATATATATATATATATATATATATATATATATATACATATATATACACATATATATACACATATACATACACATATATATATATACACATATATACATACATACATATACACATATATATACATATATATACACACATATATATACACATATATACACATATATATACACATATATACATATATACATATATAACAATGCAAAAATAGTCAAACCTTTAGTTGGTCTTAAACGTGCTTTATTAACTCTTAACTGTACGAGTAACAAAAATGACTGTCCAAAACTGCAATCCATTGCATCAAATATAAATAATTATAAGGCCTAGAAACAAAGCCTGGTTGATGTATAGATACATCACTGAGATTTAAAGCAACCGCCATAAGAACTTGAAAACAACTGCTGTGAACCATTACTCGTCAAGAAGAATGATTTCACATTTCCACTACTCCACAATGAACTTTTTCCACTCAGAAATGGCATCATATTGATATGTTACATCACGGCCATGGATTGCATCTGAAATCACTTCTGTCTGAAGCACAAACAGAAGAGTTGCAACACACTTGGTAAATCAAATGAAATAGTGAACATAATAGTAAGCCATAAGGTAGAGCACACCCTCATGGAGGTATATAACAGGCGTTGCACCAATGGCCAGCATGGAGTTGTTATCAGACACAGAACGAGACAGGAGAGGGGTCTCTCCTTAAAGGACAAACACAAAAATATTGCATAACCACTCCTCTATGTACTCCCTCTGTTTTAGATGCATAAAGTTAATACACGTCTTACTTCAAGGATGTGCAGCATTGCTTCACTTGCTTGTTCCCATCTTTTTTAGTGGAGCTACAGGTGAGGGGAACATCTCTGGAAGAGTGTGGAGTGTTTCAATTCAATTCAATTCAATTCAAGTTTATTTGTATAGCGCTTTTTACAATGGCTATTGTTCCAAAGCAGCTTCACAAAAGCAAATTATTACATAACAAAAGCAAATCATTCCACAGACAAAAGCAAATCACTACACAGCAGGATGCATTACAATACAGCAGGATGAATTATAATGCAGAAAGTTCAAGATAGAATTAGTCCAGACGGAAGGTTAAGTTTTCCTCGACGTCATCGCAGGAAGGTCATCTCCTCACTGGGTTCACTGGAGAGGCTCGGTAACTAGATGCCTCGGGATGTGCATCCCGAGGTAGAGACAAAAGGATAATTAGCGTAGCAGCCATTCATACTATTGGGAATCACGATGTACTGTAGCATAGGTTTATGTGAATCTTTATGAGTATGCTTTGCTAAAAAGATATGTCTTTACTGCCTAGACTTAAACTGAGAGAGTGTGTCTGAACCCCGAACATTTGCAGGAAGGTTATTCCAGAGTTTGGGTGCCAAATGTGAAAACGCTCGACCACCTTTAGTAGACTTTGCTATACAAGGAACTACCAGGAGCCCTGAGTTTTGAGATCTTAAAGAGCGTGACGGGTTGTAGCGAGACAGAAGGCTGATCAGATAAATGGGGGCTAAGCCATTTAGGGCCTTGTAGGTCAGTAACAGTACTTTAAAATCAATCCGAAAAATTAACAGGCAGCCAGTGCAGGGAGGATAAAACTGGGGTTATATGATCATATTTTCTTGTCCTGGTAAGAACTCGAGCGGCTGCGTTCTGCACTAACTGAAGCTTGTTTATTGAAGATGCTGGACAACCAGCGAGCAGCGCATTACAATAATCCAGTCTAGATGTCATGAACGCATGAACTAGCTTTTCTGCATCTGAGAGAGAGAGCATGTGTCTGAGTTTAGCAATATTTCTAAGATGAAAGTAGGCAGATTTTGTAACATGAGTTATATGGTGTTCGAAGGACAGGTTGCTGTCCAATATCACACCCAAGTCTTTAACTGTCGGAGTAACGTTTATATCACATCCATCTAATTCTAGTTTGAGCTCAGAAATTTGTTGTAAACATGAATTTGGTTCGATAAGAAGCACCTCTGTTTTATTAGAGTTTAATAGAAGAAAATTTCTAGTCATCCAGTCTTTTATGTCTTTAACACACTCTGTTAATTTAGACATTTCTGATAACTTATCACGCTCAGATGAAATGTATAGCTGTGTCTCATCTGCATAACAGTGGAAATTAACCCTGTGCTTTCTAATAATGTTCCCCAGGGGCAGCATGTATATCGAGAACAGTAAGGGGCCTAAAACTGATCCTTGAGGCACACCACACTTTACAGGCGTTATACTAGAGCGGTCTCTGTTTATATCTACAAATTGATAACGGTCTGATACGTATGATTTAAACCACTTTAAAGCCTGTCCCTGTACACCAGCGGTGTTTAAATGCTCAGGAGAATATTATGATCTATAGTGTCAAATGCAGCAGTGAGATCCAATAAAACTAGTAGCGAGACGCAGCCTCGGTCGGAGGATAAGAGCAGGTCATTAGTGATTTTAACTAATGCGGTTTCTGTGCTATGGTGCGGTCTAAAACCTGACTGAAACTCCTCATAGACGTCATTCATCTTTAAGTAGGAGCATAACTGCGCAGACACAACTTTTTCTAATATTTTTGATATAAATGGGAGATTTGATATCGGTCTGTAGTTAGATAGTTCATTAGGATCAAGTTGTGGTTTTTTGATCAGAGGCTTAATAATTGCTAATTTGAATGGGTTGGGAACGTGACCTAATGATAGGAGGAGTTAATAATATTTAGAAGAGGTTCACCAGCGGCTGGTAATATATCTTTCAGAAATTTAGTTGGAATAGGATCTAATACACATGTGGCAGATTTAGACTTAGTGATTAGTTTATTTAACTCTTCCTGTCCTATGGTTGCAAAACACTGTAACTGAATTTGCTGGGTACTGAGTAAGGCTGGACTAAAGGACAAAGTTAAGGGTTGATTTTCTGTTATTTTAAGTCTGATATTATCTATTTTATTCGTGAAGAATTGTATGAAGTCATTGCTACTTAACTGAGAGGGTGTGCAGCGTTCTATTGCTGACCGATCATTTGTTAATCTAGCCACTGTGCTAAATAAAAATCTAGGATTGTTTTGGTTGCTTTCAATGAGTTTACGGAGGTGCTCGGCTCTGGCTGCTTTTAGTGACTGTCTATAAGTGCACATAATGTCCTTGTAGGCAATTCTAAAAACCTCTAGCTTAGTCTTTCTCCACTTACGTTCTAGTGAACGAGTAGCTGTTTTTAGAGCGTGTGTATGACTATTGTACCATGGTACACTTTTATTCTCTCTAATCTTTTTTAACTTGATGGGAGCGACAGTATCTAATGTGCGAGTGAAGATACTGCACATACTGCTGGTCATTTGCTCAAGATCATCTGCTTTCTCAGGTTTGCAGAGCAGGTCAGATAGATCTGGTAGGTTGTTTGTGAATTTATCTACAGTGGTTGGGATAATGGTTCTACCCAGTTGGTAACGAGGTGTGGCTCGGTTAATCTCACTTACAGAGAGTTTATAAGATATAAGGAAATGATCAGTGATATCGTCACTTAGAGGTAAGATATCTAGGTCTAAAACATCGATGCCATGCGAAATAATTAAATCTAATGTATGCTTACAGCAGTGAGTTGGGCCGATTACATTTTGCTTTAGCCCAAAAGATGTTAATAAATTTGTGAAAGTAGCTCCTACTGTATTATTTGGGTCGTCTACATGAATACATGAAATCACCGATAATAAGTGCTCTGTCTTTATTAATTATTAAGTCTGAAATAAAATCAGCAAATTCCTTAAGAAAATCTACATAAGGTCCTGGTGGTCTATACACAGAGATAAGAGAAAGAGATAACAGAGATTTCTTTGTTGCATCCATAAGCGTAACATTAAGATCAAGCAGTTCAAAAGAGTTATAGCTAATTCCAGTTCTCTGAGTAACATTTAGCTCCTGACGATAGATAGTTCCAACACCTCCACCTCGACCTGACCGGCGGGGCTCGTGCTTATATAAGTACCCTGATGGAGTCGACTCATTTAAAGTGATGTAATCGTTAGGTTTCAGCCATGTTTCAGTCAGGCAGAGCGCGTCAAAACTTTTGTCTGTAATTAATTCATGTACAATGAGAGATTTTGGCGCCAGTGATCGGATGTTTAGGAGACCAAACTTTAAATATTGCTGCTGTTGACCGGTTTTAACTTTTGTTTTGATCGTGACTAGGTTATTTCTAAGGCCTGTGCGGGATTTACTGATATATCTGATTTTTCGCGGGACAGACACAGTTTCTATGTGGGTAATCATACTCTCGGGTCTAACATTTACATTACATGGCATATTGTCAATGCTGCTGTCGTGTGATTCGTTACTTACTAGTCAAATGGAGTGTAGCGTGGTGGAGATGTTGTCCGAGAGACGCTTTGCTCCGGCACGGTTGGGATGCAGACCATCCGCACGGAAGAACCTAGGACGTTTCCAGAAAGAATCCCAATTATCAACAAAGAGCAGCTTCTGTTCTTTACAATATGAAGACAACCATTCATTGAAACCAAAAAGTCTACTGAACCTTTCTATTCCATGACGGAGCGTGGGAAGCGGTCCGGACATGATGATCTGCGTCTCGGGCGCGGCGCTGCGGATTCCTCCACCAGGCTCCTCACGCCCTCTTCAGAACCTCAGACTGCCGCTGCCGGATGTCGTTCACCCCCGCGTGCACGACCACAGCGCCGGTGAGCTCGGTCACGATCTCCGGCACCTGTGCAGAGACATCCTTAACACGAGCGCCTGGAAAACATTGTGTTTGAACCTTATACTTAACCGCGTGGCGCGGGACGTGTCGGACGATGGAGTCACCGATGATGACAGCCTCAGGATCCTTCTCGCAGAGGGTGGCGTTTCACTATTAAGGAGAACAAACAGTCATATATATATAATTTACTTGAATGAGCATGCCTGTTGGCAAGAGATTCACTTTGCACGTAATCTTGATTAATTCATATACAATTCTGCATTAAAAATAATTAATTTAAAAAATGTTAATAATTCAAAAGTACTGGGCTTGTTTTTAGCAATGACTTTTTGATAATCATGGCGTATTTCTGTGGACAGCTATTAAAATTAATTAATTACTGTACCTTGAATCACTAAAAGGAAATATGAATTACACTCTTTCATTGATTTCGTAAGCCTGCCCCTGAAGCTGCCGCTGTTTTGGGTGACACTGTAAAAAGATGACAGGAACGTTAACATTATAGAATCTGCAGAAAAGGTTATGGCAAAGGGACATAATGTCTCCGTTCCCTCTACCCACTCTGTCTGTGGGGGGTGCTGAAGGATGCTCGATCAGGGTTCGCTATCAGAAAGGCATGGTGGGAACCAGGTGTATCCAGGCTGGGGTGTCTTTTTTTTTTCCAAGATGGCGCCGTTGAGTTTGGCTGCCGTCACGACCGCTCCTGCAAAACTTTTAGTTTTTCTGTTAATTGTTTGTATTTTGAATAGTCTGCATGGTTTTCTTTATATAAGATGGCTATTACTACATACGACCGAGCCATTCTTATATCTATTGGTGTACAATGCACCCAACTTTCGCCGTTTTTAAACCCAGACCCATGTTGGCCGAGCGAGATCCTGTCGAAGACAAAAGGACGCGTCGCGACCCGCACCGGCGTCCATGAGGGAAACGAGCCGGTGTCAGGAACAGGTTGAGGGCACGCTCACACCGCGCTCCCCTACCTAGTGTCCTGTTAGCCAACGTCCAGTCTCTGGAAAACAAGCTCAATGACCTCAGGGCAAGGATCAAGTTCCAGAGAGACATTCAGGACTGCAACCTCCTCTGCTTCACCGAGACATGGCTGAACCCAGCGGTACTGGACCACGCCATACAACCAGCCGAGTTTTTCTGCTTACCGCATGGACAGAACAATGAAGTCGGAGAAGACAAAGGGAGGTGGAGTGTGTCTGATGGTGAACAACCGCTGGTGCGACAGCGCGAGCGTTGTTCCTCTCTCACGCTCCTGCACACCAAACCTGGAACTGACCATCAAATGTTGCCCTTTCTATCTTCCACGGGAATTCAGCTCGGTCATAGTCAGTGCCGTTTACATTCCACCTCAAGCGGACACGGACACTGCAATATGGGACTTACACAATCACCTCACAACACACCAGTCACTGCACCGGGACGCCGCACTCATTGTGCTGGGGGATTTTAACAGTGCAAACCTCAAGCGCGCACTGCCAAACTTCTACCAGCACATCAACTGCCCCACCAGGGGCGAAAGGACACTGGATCACTGCTACACACCCTTCCGAGAGAGCTACAAGGCAAAATCATGCCCACCGTTTGGTAAATCGGACCATGCCGCCATCTTCCTCGTGCCTGTTTACAAACAGAGGCTGAAACAGGAAGCCCCGGTACAGCAGGACGCTTTGGATGACGCAGACTGGGCCATGTTCAGGTGTAGCTCCGAGGACATTAACGTGTTCACGGAAGCGGTGGTGGGATTCATCGGGAAACTAGCGGATGACACTGTAGAGAAAACCGTCATCAGGACGTTTCCCAACCAGAAGCCGTGGGTAGACAAAACTATCCGCAACTCTCTGAGATCCCGCTCCGCAGACTATAACACGGGGTTAGTCACCGGGGATATGACCGAATACAAGGCTGCGTCGTACAGTGTGCGCAGAGCGGTAAAGGAGGCAAAGAGGCGCTACGGGAGGAAACTAGAGTCACAGTTTCAACACAGTGACTCTAGGAGCCTGTGGCAGGGACTGAGAAACATCACGGACTATAAAACGCCAACCTCCAGAGTTTGCTTATGAAATCCTGAGGTGCATATACTTAAGGACAGACTGGTATGGCTAAGAAAAATGGCCCTTTTTGGCTTGATCTGTCTTTCTTTGTTTATTTTAAAAAGGAGATCGTTTCTCCTTCGAGTACAGTTAGGTCTGCGATGGTGGGCTTGATAGACGGATTGAATTTAGAAGAGACTGTAAGCTCTGAACATCTCAAAAAAAAAAACAAAAGATAAGATTGTTACGATCCCACGATGGACTAGGGGTGTGTGGGTCGCACACTTAAATTTAAGGGACGTTGGTAGGCTGAATATCCAACACTGGTTACAACCAAAGCGATGACACGAGACAAACGAGATGCTGAATGAGGTGATTTATTTACAATGAATATGAAAGTGCAAAAGAAATAGTACTAATTAAAGAAATATTTACATAAAGAAAACATTTCAAGTGAAAAGCAGAACAGATAGAGAGACTGGCTATTGGTGCGGCTGAAAATAAACCAAAAAACCACTCTAACTACAACCAAGTTCCCCTTTAAAACTGACCTAAGAAAAACAAAAGAAAAGGAAAAAGAAAATCTTCAACGTCCAGGACGTCCTAAACTACTCTTCTTAAGAAATACATAGGTTGGCACGCACCACCTTACCTAGTGTATCTCTAGACAAAGAATCACCTATATGTTGCGATGTAAACCACGTGGCTGGCTTTCCTTAGCCAGTCTTTCTGCCACCAACAATGACAACCATTTACAAAATGAGTCTCAAACAAAAGCCTTCCCCATCAGTCTCTAAACTAGGCTTTTAAAACCCAGTTGAGAATGGCGATTGGTTGAAGCCTGAGCAATGGACCACTATCTGCACAAATCAGGAGAGCAGACTGACAGGATTGGTTGAAATGCTGGCATGTGAAGCAACCAATCAGGGAAGCAGGACGACAGGATTGGTTGGACGACGGGGATGAAAGGCAACCAATCAGCAGCGACAAGGGATAAACTGAAATAAAGCAGAAAACAACATACAAGAAAACCCAATAACGTTCCGTAACGTAACATCCCCCCACTAAAAACAAACATTTTAAAACATGGTTGTTAAATCAAAATTTACATAAGGGACAATAACCAAACACAAGTCCATCCAAAAGTAAAAGAACAAACTCACATTTCAGACCTAGACAAAGTGTCAGCTACAATGTTGTCAGTTCCTTTCTTATGCTGGATCTCCAGATTATAGTTTTGTACTATTAGAGACCAGCGCATCAACCTTTGGTTCTGGTTGTACATTCTCGACAAAAAGACAAGCGGATTATGGTCAGTATAGACGATAACAGGGAGTGAACTAGAACCCACGTATACCTCAAAATTTTGGAGTGCCATAAGTAATGCAAGAGCCTCCTTTTCAATAGTAGAATAATTAAATTGATGCTTGTCAAATTTACGAGAAAAGTAACAAATCGGGTGGTCAATTCCATCTGGATCTTCTTGCAATAGGACTGCACCAGCCCCCACAGCGCTAGCATCAACCTCCAACTTAAATGGACGCTCAAAATTTGGGGTTGCGAGTACTGGAGCGCTGCACAGGAGTGCCTTCACACTATCAAATGCATGTTGACACTCCAACGACCACTTAAACTGTTGTGAGGGGCTTAACAAACTGGTGAGAGGACTTGCAACACTCGAAAAGTTTTTACAAAATCCACGATAGTATCCAGCCATCCCTAGGAACCGCCTCAATTGACGTGCGTGTAGTAGGAACCGGAAAGTTTGAAATGGCTGATACTTTAGCAGCAACTGGTCGAACTTGTCCTTGCCCAACCTGTTTCCCAAGATATGTAATGGTGGCCTGGGCAAATTCACATTTTGCTAGATTTAACGTTAAATTGGCCTTTGACAGGCGTTCAAACACAGAATATAACTGAGACATATGTTCTGGCCAGTTAGTTGAATAAATCACCAAATCATCCAAATATGCATTACACCCAGGCACACCCGCCAGCACAGTAGCAACCAAACGCTGAAAACGTTGCAGGTGCATTGCGAAGCCCAAATGCCATGACTTGATACTGCATGAAATGATCAGGGGTGACAAATGCAGATATGTCAGAGGCACGAGGTGTTAAAGGCACTTGCCAATACCCTTTTAACAAATCCAACTTGGTTACTTAATCGAGCGGTTCCTAAATTGTCTATACAATCTTCCATCCGGGGTAACGGATAGCTATCAGGCACTGTTACACCATTAACTTTACGATAATCAGTGCAGAAACGGAAGGTTCCGTCCGATTTGGGAACAAGTAAGCAAGGCGAGCTCCATGGACTGCAACTTTGTACTGCAAGACCATTTTCACAGAGATATTTTACCTCTTGTCTCATCAGCTCCTTTTCACAGAATTTGCACGATAGGGATGCTGCTTGATTGGAGCTGCATTACTCACATCAATATCATGTTGTATTACTGTAGTTTGACTTGGGGTATCGCGGAAAAGATTTGGATATGTCCTAACTAATTGCTCAATATCATTTTTTTGGGAATCAGACAGATGACTCAATGTAGGTAATTCTCGTAACTTTTCAGAGTTAGACAACAAAGCACACTGTTGCGGAGCATTACGTAGGGTTAAACCATCCTCATCAGTCTCCAAGTCTCCAGTCACAAGCACGACAGGAGCAACAACAGGTTTCACTGTTGTTTTCCCCTGTTCAGGTTGAGACTGCCGCGTATAATAGGCTTTCAACATGTTAATATGGCAAATTCTTGTTTTGCGACGCCTTTCAGGTGTGCGAAGAACATAATCGGTGTCACTCAATTTTTTCTCGATTGTATATGGACCGGCAAATCTTGCAGACAAAGCAGATCCAGGAACAGGTAATAAAACTAATACCTGATCCCCGGATTTAAACTCTCGAGCTATTGCTTTCTTGTCATATCTCTGTTTCATGGTCTTCTGAGCAGAGGTCAAAGTTTGACGTGCCATGGAACAAGCCTCACGCAAACGCTCCCGAAACCGGCCGACGTACTGAAGGACATTCGTTTTGCACTTGGACTCTGGGGCTAAAATGTTCTCCTTCAACACTTTTAAAGGGCCACGGACCGTATGTCCAAACACGAGCTCGGCAGGACTGAAACCAAGAGACTCCTGTACTGCCTCACGGACAGCAAAAAGCATCAAAGGAACCCCTTCATCCCAGTCCCTACCTGTATCCAGACAATATTTGCGTAACATAGACTTTAATGTCTGGTGGAACCGTTCAAGTGCCCCCTGACTTTCAGGATGGTAAGCGCTGGAAACACAGTGCTGAATTGCAAGTGTCCCTAACACCTGATTAAACACCCCAGACATGAAATTTGTCCCTTGATCACTCTGAATAACCTTAGGAAGTCGAATGTCGCAAAAACTTCATAAGGGCTTTAATAATGGTAGATGCAGTGATCTTACGGAGCGAATCGCTTCAGGAAACGAGTTGTAGCACACATAACCGTTAAAAGAAACTGATTACCAGCCTTTGACCTTGGCAACGGCCCTACACAGTCAATGATTACTCTTTCAAACGGTTCTTGTACAATGGGTATTGGAGTAAGGGGAGCACTTGGGATTACCTGATTTGGTTTACCACTGCACTGGCAAGTCTGACAGGTCCGGCAATATCTAGCAACATCTTGCTTTAAACCAGGCCAGAAGAAAAACCTCAGAATTCTGCGATAAGTTTTAGTAATTCCTAGATGACCGGATAGAACATGGTCATGTGCAAGTGATAGTACATGGGGTCGGTACACAGAAGGAATGACCACCTGGTATACAGTACTCCAGTCAGCTCCCTGTTCAAGTGTGGAACTCCACTTACGCATCAACAAAGAATCCTCAACAAAATAACCCACTGGTTGCTGGATCAACTGTTCTGGGGAAAGCGCAGCATCAAAACAACGTTTCAAAGTCTCATCATTTCCCTGTGCTGTGATTATCTGCTCACGAGTTATACGTAAATTTAGTTTCCGAAACTCCTCTTTATCTGTTTCACGGATGCAAGGTCTTTCCACACCCTGAGCTCTAGACAATGAAGGTTTGTCTATATGCATGAACGTATTCTCAAGAGTAAACTCCTCATTATCCAGCTGCTTGGCCTGAGAGCGGGTCACGACACATGCAGGGAAAGTGTCAGGAAACGCGGCGGACAATTCGTCATCTACAGCGGGAACAGGTACCTTGTCAAAAACCTCTAATGACGGAATCACTTTACCCCCAGCAATATCATTCCCGAGGATAAACGACACGCCTTTAATCGGTAAATCTGGAAGCACCGCTACCGATACGACACGATTCACAAGCTCACACTGCAAGTGGATTTTATGTACAGGGGCTTTAACAACACCCATTTCAATACCTTGCATGAGAATACTTGTGCCACACGATGTCTGTTCATTCAAAACAAGCACATCAGCGATCAACACAGAGTGGGCAGCACCCGTATCCCGAAGTATCTGGATTGGTCGCTGATCTGCAGGGTTACCGTTGTGAAACTAACCCTTTAAAAATGAACGGATGATAACTTGCTTCAACATTCTTTTCAAAAGATAACTGTTCGCTTCTGGGTGTAGACTGAATTAATCCTACAGTTGTGGGTCGGGCATGTTTACTTTTAAGAGCACGACAATCAGCAATCAAATGACCAACTTTATGGCAATAGTAACATTCTCTCATCTC
This sequence comes from Puntigrus tetrazona, assembly GCF_018831695.1. Taxonomy (NCBI): domain Eukaryota; kingdom Metazoa; phylum Chordata; class Actinopteri; order Cypriniformes; family Cyprinidae; genus Puntigrus; species Puntigrus tetrazona. The sequence goes on along the minus strand of NC_056714.1, from coordinate 2,392,512 downwards.
TATCCCATGATCTGTTTTAACCTTAGCCCGAGGAGGAGAGGAATGGGTTGGCTGGGTCACAGTTACCACTGGTCTAGAACGGGACCCTGTCAATGTTCCTGAGCGAACAATAGAAAACATAGGTTTATGTGTGAGCATGAACTCATCGGCATGAACAGCCGCTTGGGATACAGAGTTTACTTTTGTTCATTCAAGTATACAACAATACGCTCAGGTAAACAATTCTTGAATTCTTCAAGTAGAATAAGTTCACGCAACTCACCAAAGTCCACTGTCTTAGTGGCTGTACACCATTTATCAAACAGTAAGCTCTTTTCTCGAGCGAATTCTACAAAAGTCTGTTGCATAGTTTTTTTATGGTTCCTAAATCGTTGTCTATATGCTTCTGGCACTAGTTCATAACCCCTTAATATTGCGGACTTCACCGTCTCATAATTTAAACTTTCCTCAACTGAAAGCGCCGAACAAATCTCCTGGGCTTTGCCACACAGTTTACACTGTAATAGCAAAGTCCATATGTCAGGTGGCCAATGTAAGGTTGACGCGATTCGCTCAAATACTTGAAAGTATGAATCAACTTCGTCTTCACGAAAATTTGGAACGAGTGAAATATATTTACTTACGTCAGTATGGTACGAACTGGTCAAGGCAGGTGGGGCACTCACCGGAGCAGCTGTGGTTATACCAGAACCAGGGATGGGAGAAGCCAAGCGTGCAGCTTTTGCAGCTTCTATGTCTAGCTGTCTCAGCTTAACCTGCTTATCGGCTTCTATCTCCAGTTGACGAATCTTAAATTGTAATTCCAACTCAGCTTGGTGGACGCGTGCTTTTTCTGAGCCTCATACTGTAGTTTGGCCAGACGCAACTTAAATCTGCTGTCTGCCATTGAATCGGACGAGGCAGGCGATATCGGATCAAAGGGCGGTAGTGCAACCTTAGGTTCAACCTCCGTTTCACCCTCCAGCTGTATCACTATCCTGCCCTGTATCTGTCCGTTCAGAAGCACACGGTCTTTCAGTCACACTGAGAGGATTCAACTGTTTCGAGTCACATTACCCACAGCAAAAACCCCAGTTCGACCAACCGATCATAAATAACATTCCGAATTTCTCTTTTAAGGTTTTGTTTGCTTATTACAACTTGATAATGTTCAGCAATTTGAATTAAGTCATCTTTGCGACATTTATCAAATTCCCCAAGAGTCGGACTCCTAATAAATGAATCCAAATTAAACATGGCCACACCTAATACAAGGAAGCGTACTGAACTAGAAACAAATTTGCCTTAAGCAATAGACAACGCCCTCTACGAACCCTATAACTAGCTCTACAAATGAAATCGCTTTGTCAACCGTGTTGAGCCCAACCAAACCAATGCCCACAAAGAAAAAACTCGGGACTTTTAATATCCCGGACGAGCCCCCAAAAATGTTACGATCCCACGATGGACTAGGGGTGTGTGGGTCACACTTAAATTTAAGGGACGTTGGTAGGCTGAATATCCAACACTGGTTACAACCAAAGCGATGACACGAGACAAACGAGATGCTGAATGAGGTGATTTATTTACAATGAATATGAAAGTGCAAAAGAAATAGTACTAATTAAAGAAATATTTACATAAAGAAAACATTTCAAGTGAAAAGCAGAACAGATAGAGAGACTGGCTATTGGTGCGGCTGAAAATAAACCAAAAAACCACTCTAACTACAACCAAGTTCCCCTTTAAAACTGACCTAAGAAAAACAAAAGAAAAGGAAAAAGAAAATCTTCAACGTCCAGGACGTCCTAAACTACTCTTCTTAAGAAATACATAGGTTGGCACGCACCACCTTACCTAGTGTGTATCTCTAGACAAAGAATCACCTATATGTTGCGATGTAAACCACGTGGCTTGCTTTCCTTAGCCAGTCTTTCTGCCACCAACAATGACAACCATTTACAAAATGAGTCTCAAACAAAAGCCTTCCCCCATCAGTCTCTAAACTAGGCTTTTAAAACCCAGTTGAGAATGGCGATTGGTTGAAGCCTGAGCAATGGACCACTATCTGCACAAATCAGGAGAGCAGACTGACAGGATTGGTTGAAATGCTGGCATGTGAAGCAACCAATCAGGGAAGCAGGACGACAGGATTGGTTGGACGACGGGGATGAAAGGCAACCAATCAGCAGCGACAAAGGGATAAACTGAAATAAAGCAGAAAACAACATACAAGAAAACCCAATAACGTTCCGTAACGTAACAAAGATAAACATGGCATTGAGTGTGAGGGCGGTATTCCTTTAATTAGCATGGAGATTTGAGAATTAGAAATTTCGGTTAAAGGAGCCCCATACAACTTGTGAAAAAACTGTAAACCGCTTAGGTAACCTTTAATGCACCCAACTGGGAAGCCCTTGGCATGGTCAAGAAAGAGATAAATGAGGTAATTGAGAGGAAGGAAATGTCTGGAAACTTCACATAATGAGAGATATAAAATTATTTAAAACACTTCCATGCGGTGACGTAAGATTGGAGGGTTCTGGGTGAAACTGGAGAGGTTTTAATGGATGATTTATGGCAGTGGTTTTCAACCTGTGGGCCGCGGCCCCCCAGTGGGCCTCAACGGTATTAATAATAATATTGCTAATGTACGTAAAAATGTGTAGTAATAATTAAATATCATAATTAATTAAAAATTAATGACCTATTATGCACATTTTCTGGTTATTCAACATTACCCGTTTATTCAATAAAGACAGTTAAAAGTCATGCTTCTGAGTACTCAGTTACTAACCCGACACAAATAACAGGTTCATTAAAATTTTTTTGCAGTGGGCGCGAAACATATGTGTTTGGTTGTGTGGGCTGTGAGTTAAAAAGGTTGGGAACCACTGATTTATTGGAATATTCCAAATTCTAAATAATGACGTATTGGGGTTGGGAATTGTTCCGCCTCTGGAGCCAGCGTCCTGAATTTCTGAAACAGAAAGCGAGACAGAAAAGCAGCTATTTAATTTTCAGCAATGGGAACATGTTTGGCAGTCATTACGAATTGGTCACAAGCTGAGACCCATATTAAGCATCTCAAGAATGCCGTGAGAGGTTGGGAGAACGGGAGCGGTCATTATTAATGCACTAAACGACTGCTTCGTTCTCACAATGCACTAAGATGCCTTTAGAATACTACTCGTTCCTCCACAGAAAGGCTGCTACCACAATAGGGTACAACTCAAAATGAGCAAGGTGAGCATTTCTGATTCTCTTGCAGCAGGGGCAGGGGTTTTCTGTCGCGAAGAAGGATCTCTGTGACCTTGCATTGATTACAAAGGATTGAACGGTAAAGAATACTTATCCTTTGCCTTTGATGTCTTCAGCTTTCAAGAGGTTGCAGGGAGCATCCGTCTTCACCAAGTTGGATTTGCGTAATGCTTACCATTTCGTTCACATTAAGAAGGGGATGAGTGGACAACCGCTATTAATACTAATACTGGGCACGTGAAAATATTCTAATGCTGTTCGGATTATCAAATGTCTGCGGTTTTACAGGAACTTGTTAATGACGTGAGAGATATGATCGATCAATTCATATATGTCTACCTGGACGACATATTGATATTTTCTTCTTTCCAGAAAGTCAGGCGAGTGTGCTTCAGAGGCTGCTAAAGACTGGGCTTTTGTCTAGGCGGAGAAGTGTGCGTTTCATGCTCAATCTGATCCTTTTTTGGTTTATGTCATGTCGCTTGAGGGGGTGAACATGGATCTTGATAAGATAAGATAAGGTTGTGGTAAATTGGCCAAGTCCCGCAAGGCCCTGCAGAGGTTTCCCAATTTTCGCCAGCGCTTTCCAATTTTTGCCAGCATTTAATTCGCAATTTCAGCCAACTAGCCCCACGTCTGACTGCCTTAACCTTCACTTAGATGTGAACTCTGAGTAAATCAGGGCTGCGAGCAAGAACCCCCCAGTCTGTTATTGACATAACTCATAGTGAACGGCAGACAGGGAACTGGTGCAACCGTAGCATTACAAAGTAGCATACACGTTATTGTAACTGTAGCAGGAGGCAATAGTTTAAGCGACAACAAATTTGAATATCTACTTTTAAAATGTGCTTTTAATGATACACTTAAATTCATTTGTCCAGAATCAAATAATGGTTTGAATTTAAATAATAAAAAAATAAAAATAATAGTGCTTTATTATTGTAAAAATAAACAAATACAATGAATTCAGCTGACAATGCTTTTTTATTATTATTTATTCTTTTTATTAATTTTTATGGATTCAAGATTTACAATTTACAAAAAGCAAAAATTTTGGCATTTAAATAAAGGCATAAAACGTTAACAATTTAACATTTTAAAATACATTTTTTCAAAATAAAAATAAAATAAAATCTAAATAACTTTCAAAAAACTTTTCAAAACAAAAGCTTTTTTTAATTGAAAATTTGATTATTTGTGCTTATCATAAAATTATGAAAACAAATCTCTCTATATATTTTATATAATAAATATATATAAAAATTTATATAATTATTTCTCCCGTTTGTTAAAATTTGGTTCAAATATGTGATTATGGCACCGTTTTAAATTGAGGTATGCAAAAATCTCAAAAATGCTGCTGAGCTCAAAGGGTTAAGTATTATTTTAGGGAATCTGAGGTAGCAAAGTTGTGTTTTCTTCCCAAAAGATGAACTATTCTTTCTGTTTAACAGAGACATTACCTGTGCACTACATTGGCTGAATGCACAAGATTAAACATTTGATTAACATTTAAATCTAATTAATATTTTTGTGGAATTATTGTTTTTAAATAAATCTTAGTAAGTCTCAAAAAAGTGTACATTGTTGATGCTCTTACCAAGTTGTCACAAGTGGACTTTTTTTTTTTGTATGCCATGTGACCTACTTTTTAGTTAATGTCTTATTGTGTTCAGCTGTGTCTCGTTTACTAAGTATTTACGTTGTGTATTTAAGTCCTGTGGTTTCAGTTCTGTTTGTCCCATCTCGTTGATGTTTTAATGTGGTTTAGTTTATCTGCCTGTCTGCCTACCTGCATGAGGTATTATTTCTGTATATGTGCATAATTAACTTTATATTCTCGCTGAGTGCTCCTTTTCTCTAAACCACACCGTGACACAGGTAGTGGATAAGTTGAATTAATAATATGTCACTATATAACACATTGAGTAGGAATTTGGACTCTCAATTAATATGTACATGGTTTTCTCATTAATTCTTATAATTAGTCGCAATTAATTATGTGGCAATATTTGCTGAGAAAAAGCTCAAATAAGATTAATTATCCTTTTAGACAGTGATGTAGACAAAACACAATAAAAGTGGCCTTTCAAAATATTTTAATTCTATGACATTCCATGCATTCTGATTGGAACATGTTTCTAACCTTTGCATCACATCGTTATTAAAAGTGATAGTTCCTCAAAAAATTAAGATGTCGTCCCAGACTTTCTTTCTACAGATAAACACAAGCAAACATTTTTTAGTCTGTTAATGCAAGTGGCAGGACCACTACAAAGCACACAAAGTAAACACGACAGTCAAGTTTAAAATATAAGTATTTGTAATCATCTTACATTTGCCTATTGTGTCATATTCACTTTGTAGTTTTTGAAGTGTCATTTTTGGATATTGTTTTACAAAGAAAGATGATTTAGTTTAGATGATTTAGATCTTAGTTTGTGTTCATCTGATAAAAATAAAAGTTGTTTAATTTTGATTGCTGCACTCCATTTACATATGTGTTTGACCTCTGCCATTGCTTACTGCTGTATGCCTGTCAGAAAAAAATACTACTTTTTTAATACTTTAGTATAATTTTAAGTTTTTTTAATCAAGTAAATTTGACTTTTTACACTGATTTTCTTCACACTGATATTCTCCTTTTGTCCAATATTTTGAATTAACAACACAGCATTTCCACATTGTTTTTTTTAACGACGTTCGGGAGGAGCAAGATCAGACGATCTGTCAATTAGGCACAGGTGTAGCTCATTTAGCTAATCATCCTAACCAGCATTTGATCTCAGCCATTACATCGGCCTAGGTTCACTCCTTCATCGCGTCCACTCAACCGTGTTGCTTGCCAACATCCTCCAATTGGAAAGTGGAGAGTATTTTTAGGTTAAATTGAACACTCCTAAATCCAGTCCAGTCGTCAGGGCAGCCATTAGATCTACAAAGCCTTGAGCTCACCCTCACTCAATATCTCAGTTATCCCGCACAAGACCCGCTCACTTCCAGCGTAGGGTCGCAGCAACAGGCATCAAACAAGCCCCAGTTCTCACCACAGTAAAGCCTCATTCACTTTTCCAGCTCTTCCGGCCAAAAGCTGCATGTAGTCGGGTCTCTAGCTCTCGTAGCAGTCACTAGCGGAATAAGGTGTGCTGTAAATTACATTTTAAACAAAAAAGCAGGCTGTTTGTTGCTTAAATTACATTTATTATTATTTCCTGTATTCTAAATTGCATTGTACTCAGACAAAGATAAGATAAAGTCGAGAAAATAAGTCCAATAAAATGAACAACTAAAGTGTATCATAATAAACTATTACAGAACAATAGGAACTAGCAACCTAATTCTCACGTGCTGCTTGATAGCTGATTCAAAACATTCTTCCTTTCATGGTTAAATCTCTCCATTTTTAATTCACTGTTTATTAAAAGTTATTAAAAAATGTTTAAATACTATTATGGCTAAACTCATTGCTAGCACTATAAATAAACAGCATAACCTGTTTTGAAAACCTATAAAATTCATACTGACAGCTGAAGTTCCTTCCACAAGACCATTTTACTGATCTAAAACAACCAATCACAGTTGTTCCTTTTTCTTTCCAGTAGCCTCCAGCTCCCACAGCAGACTCTAGCCCAGAAGATGATTTAACCCTTTTGCATGAGGCTGCCTTCACAAATGGTTATGGCTCTACAATATAATTAAACTTTTCTTTCCAATCTAAACTTCAGTACACTTTTCACAGCGGTTTGACCGAATGCCACTCTTGAACCAATCCCTGTGATTAATATCATCTAATAATTTAATAATTTTTTTTTTTTTTTTTTTCAAGCTTAAATATTTATTTTCTGCCCTTGTATTTTTGAGGCATACATCATTTTTTAGATTATTATTTTTATTGTGGTATTTGCAGACAAGAGAAACAAACAATAACAGACAGACAAACCCTTCATAACAAGAGAAACATCGGGCAAATATGTAAAATGAAGCACAAAAATAAGACAAAAAAGGAGAATGGCGGTGTACAAGACCAGCATATCCTACCAAAAATAAACTGCAAAAATCGTATAAAAAATTAAAAAAAAAAAATTAAAACATCATTGGTCCTTGTAGCTCAAAAGAAAAGTAAACACTGGTTTCCACATTTTATCAAATTCCCAGAGATAGAATATTGGATTCTTTCAAGATGTAGAGTAGAAGTAAGTCCAGTTAACCAGTCAGAGAAGAGAGGCTAACATTTTTCTTCCAAAAAAGCTAAATAATTTTTTTAGCTACAATCATACCATATTGGATAGGTGACCGTACCTTTGGACTGAGCAACTCAAGCAAATCTGACCAACCAAAAATTGCTATCACTGGGTCAGGGAGTAAAACACAGTTATAGACTTTGTCAAAAAACTGAAATATTTCTACCCAAAAACTCAGATGTGCCACGGTACCCTCAGCAACTTTACGCTTATCACAGATTGGAGAAACCAAGGATAGAATTTGCTGAGCTTTGTTTTAGAATAGTGAAGTCTGTGTAAAACCTTGTATTGAATACTTCTTACAGCTTTGATGCCTCGAATTTATAAAACATGAATAAACAGATAAAAGACATTTATCCCAATCAAACTCTGTAATCTGAATTCCTAGGTCTTCTTCCCAAGCAGTTTTCAAATGAAAGGAGGAAAAGTTAATTACATCTTTAAAAGCATTAACAAACAAAGAGGGGAATTTGAAAATAAATCAAAACTTTTGTTTACTAAAGGCAAAACTACAAAATCAGAAAAATGTAAACGAACATAATTCCGGACCTGAAGATATCTGAAAAAATTAGAAGAAGAAAGATTGAAATTTCTCACTGAGCGGTGAGAAAGAGGCAAAAGAATTACTAATGTACTTTAACACTGAGAATTCCTTTATCTTGCCATTCCTAAAAACTTTATATGTAAGAGAGGGTTTAAATGCATGATTGTAACAGATAGGAGAAAATAAGGAAGTATTTGGTAAGTTAGTCACCTTTCTAATTTGATACCAGATTCTAATTGAGTTATTAAGGATTAAATTATTTTTGGGAACCTCTTTATTAGACAGGGGAGCTGAAAAAAGCAAAGCAGAAAGAGAAGAATGGAAGGAACTTTGTTCTATTGCTAACCCGGGGTGAGTGTCTGCTTAAAAAATGCCTGGAAAAGAATCCTGCCAATACATTAAAGCTCTGCAATTTGCTGCCCAGTAATACTGGTGAAAATTAGGCAAACCCAAACCGCTCAAATGCTTAGGTTTCTGCAAATGAATCTTACATATACAAGCATTTTTAAAACCCATATGAAAGGCATAATAATGTAGTCAAGAGTTTTAAAAAATGATTTGGGTAGAAAAACGGGTACATTTTGAAAAAGATATAAGAATCTTGGAAGGCTCACCATTTTAACTGCATTGATACGGCCGATCATTCATATGGGGAGTGATCTCCATTTTTCTATATCCTGCTTCAAGCTGTCTAATAGCTGTGAATCTGTGGATGATTTCTGATAGCAATTGCTAAAGGTTCTATGGCAATAGCAAACAGCAGGGGTGAAAGTGGACACCCCTGTCATGTGCCCCTATGCAACTCGAATCGTGGCGATCTATCAAGGTTAGTTAAAACAGATGCACATGGATGATGATACAACATATTGACCCAAGAGGAAAACCTATCTCCTAACTTAAATTCTTTAATAGTAGTTAGGCAAGGCAAGGCAAGTTTATTTATATAGCACATTTCATACACAATGGTAATTCAAAGTGCTTTACATGAGAGGAAGTAGGTGACGAATCACCGACAGCAGCATTGACAGTATGCCATGTAATGTAAATGTTAGACCCGAGAGTATGATTACCCACATAGAAACTGTGTCTGTCCTGCGAAAAATCAGATATATCAGTAAATCCCGCACAGGCCTTAGAAATAACCTGATCACGATCAAAACAAAAGTTAAAACCGGTCAACAGCAGCAATATTTAAGGTTTGGTCTCCTAAACATCTGATCATTGGCGCCGAAATCTCTCATTGTAAATGAATTAATTACAGACAAAAGTTTTGACGCGCTCTGCCTGACTGAAACATGGCTGAAACCTAAACGATTACATCACTTTAAATGAGTCGACTCCATCAGGGTACTTATATAGCACGAGCCCACCGGTCAGGTGGAGGTGGAGGTGTTGGAACTATCTATCGTCAGGAGCTAAATGTTACTCAGAGAACTGGAATTAGCTATAACTCTTTTGAACTGCTTGATCTTAATGTTACGCTTATGGATGCAACAAAGAAATCTCTGTTATCTCTTTCTCTTATCTCTGTGTATAGACCACCAGGACCTTATGTAGATTTTCTTAAGGAATTTGCTGATTTTATTTCAGACTTAATAATTAATAAAGTCAGAGCACTTATTATCAGTGATTTCAACATTCATGTAGACGACCCAAATAATACAGTAGGAGCTACTTTCACAAATTTATTAACATCTTTTGGGCTAAAGCAAAATGTAATCGGCCCAACTCACTGCTGTAAGCATACATTAGATTTAATTATTTCGCATGGCATCGATGTTTTAGACCTAGATATCTTACCTCTAAGTGACGATATCACTGATCATTTCCTTATATCTTATAAACTTTCTGTAAGTGAGATTAACCAAGCCACACCTCGTTACCAACTGGGTAGAACCATTATCCCAACCACTGTAGATAAATTCACAAATAACCTACCAGATCTATCTGACCTGCTCCATAAACCCTGAGAAAGCAGATGATCTTGAGCAAATGACCAGCAGTATGTGCAGTATCTTCACTCGCACATTAGATACTGTCGCTCCCATCAAGTTAAAAAAATTAGAGAGAATAAAAGTGTACCATGGTACAATAGTCATACACATGCTCTAAAAACAGCTACTCGTTCACTCGAACGTAAGTGGAGAAAGACTACACTAGAGGTTTTTAGAGTTGCCTACAAGGACATTATGTGCACTTATAGACAGTCACTAAAAGCAGCCAGAGCCAAGTACCTCCGTAAACTCATTGAAGGCAACCAAAACAATCCTAGATTTTTATTCAGCAATAACTTCATGACTTCATACAATTCTTCACTAATAAAATAGATAATATCAGACTTAAAATAACAGAAAATCAACCCTTAACTTTGTCCTATAGTCCAGCCCTACTCAGTACCCAGCAAATTCAGTTACAGTGTTTTGCAACCATAGGACAGGAAGAGTTACATAAACTAATCACTAAGTCTAAATTTCTAAATAACTAAATTTCTGAAAGATATATTACCAGCCGCTGGTGAACCTCTTCTAAATATTATTAACTCCTCCCTATCATTAGGTCACGTTCCCAACCCATTCAAATTAGCAATTATTAAGCCTATGATCAAAAAACCACAACTTGATCCTAATGAACTAACTACAGACCGATATCAAATCTCCCATTTATATCAAAAATATTAGAAAAAAAGTTGTGTCTGCGCAGTTATGCTCCTTCTTAAAGATGAATGACGTCTATGAGGAGTTTCAGTCAGGTTTTAGACCGCACCATAGCACAGAAACCGCATTAGTTAAAATCACTAATGACCTGCTCTTATCCTCCGACCGAGGCTGCGTCTCGCTACTAGTTTTATTGGATCTCACTGCTGCATTTGACACTATAGATCATAATATTCTCCTAGAGCATTTAAACACCGCTGGTGTACAGGGACAGGCTTTAAAGTGGTTTAAATCATACGTATCAGACGGTTATCAATTTGTAGATATAAACGGAGAGCGCTCTAGTATAATGCCTGTAAAGTGTGGTGTGCCTCAAGGATCAGTTTTAGGCCCCTTACTGTTCTCGATATACATGCTGCCCCTGGGGAACATTATTAGAAAGCACAGGGTTAATTTCCACAGTTATGCAGATGACACACAGCTATACATTTCATCTAAGCCTGATGAGTTATCAGAAATGTCTAAATTAACAGAGTGTGTTAAAGACATAAAAGACTGGATGACTAGAAATTTTCTTCTATTAAACTCTAATAAAACAGAGGTGCTTCTTATTGGCCCAAAAACATGTTTACAGCAAATTTCTGAGCTCAAACTACAATTAGATGGATGTGATATAAACGTTACTCCGACAGTTAAAGACTTGGGTGTGATATTGGACAGCAACCTGTCCTTCGAACACCATATCACTCATGTTACAAAATCTGCCTACTTTCATCTTAGAAATATTGCTAAACTCAGACACATGCTCTCTCTCTCAGATGCAGAAAAGCTAGTTCATGCGTTCATGACATCTAGACTGGATTACTGTAATGCGCTGCTCGCTGGTTGTCCAGCATCTTCAATAAACAAGCTTCAGTTAGTGCAGAACGCAGCCGCTCGGGTTCTTACCAGGACAAGAAAATATGATCATATAACCCCAGTTTTATCCTCCCTGCACTGGCTGCCTGTTAATTTCTGAATTGATTATAAAGTACTGTTATTGACCTACAAGGCCCTAAATGGCTTAGCCCCATTTATCTGACCAGCCTTCTGTCTCGCTACAACCCGTCATGCTCTTTAAGATCTCAAAACTCAGGGCTCCTGGTAGTTCCTCGAATAGCAAAGTCCACTAAAGGTGGTCAAGCATTTTCACATTTGGCACCCAAACTCTGGAATAACCTTCCTGCTAATGTTCGGGGATCAGACACACTCTCTCAGTTTAAGTCTAGGCTAAAGATATCTTTTTAGCCAAGCATACTCATAAAGATTCACATAAACCTATGCTACAGTACATTGTGATTCCCAATAGTATGAATGGTCGCTACGCTAGTTATCCTTTTGTCTCTACTCTCGTGATGCACATCCCGAGGCATCTAGGTACCGAGCCTCTCAGTGGACCCGTGAGGAGATGACCTTCCTGCGATGATGTCGAGGAAAACTTAACCTTCCGTCTGGATTAATTCTATCTTGAATTTTCTTGTATTGTAATTCATCCTGTTGTGTAATGATTTGCTTTTGTGCAGCTGCTTTGGAACAATAGCCATTGTAAAAAGCGCTATACAAATAAACTTGAATTGAATTGAATTGAAGTCTACCTGGAAAATGCAACAGCCCCGAGACATCGTGCTAGTGATGTTTGCATACCCATAAACAAATCTATTTCTTCCTCTTCCCCTTCTAATCAAAGAAATTCTGTATTTTCAACCATCAAGCCCTAATTCAAATACCTTTTAAATCTGTACATTCTTACATGCATCTCAAACCTCTTCAGAGGGTACTATTCGCTTTCTTCAAATTTTAAAAATATAAAAAGAGCCATTGCAATACAGTGTGCATATTAGTATTATATTTTATTGTTCAAATTCAAATTTTATTTGTGATATACACATACATACATGGTACGACATGCAGTGAAATGTTTTTTACAACCGTCCAGCATCGGAATGGAAAACAAATATATATATATAATATATATATATATATATATATATATATAGAAGAAGTGTACAAAGTATTATAAAATAAAAAATAAAATAAAGTATAAAATGTAAAGTGGCTGTGTGAATGTCCAATGTAAAGTGACTAGTGCAATATTGTCCAGTGTAATTGTTCTTGTTTAATTATAATAGATAATCTTTATTACTGAAGAGTTGGTTGGTATCTGCCTTCCCTCAAGCAGTTACACTTCCTGCCTCTTGAGCCTATGCCTTTCTTCTGTCCTGCTTAAACCAAGGATGTTCTAAAATGTTCTCCAACGTTAGTCTCTTGGTTTGATGCCTGGCCCAGACACTGCTCTATTAGATCTCTGAACTCTGTACAGTTTTTTAAAGAGGAAAAAGCTGGTTAGTCATGCACTCTCTTTAATGACAGCACAGTACATGAATGTCATATAGGAAAATGTATAAAAAAAAACCATAGTGTTTAGTATTGTATTCAGTTTTAAATAAGGGCAATCTCCTGTGTGTTACACTTTGTTAATTTGTCATTGGTACTGTAAACACTCTGATATTGTACCAAGACTTAATGTGTGTATTATTGATGTGTGCTGTAGACTCACCAGTGGAAGTATTTGGCATCGAAGGATGATGTGCATTGGAGAGAACACTTCTGGACCGGCTTCCACTTACTACTTCCAAAAGTGTTGTAGCCAAAGACCAGACTGTTGATCTGACTGCATATTTATGATCTGTATTGGAAGCAAGAGATAAAAAAGAGAGTTCTGTCAATTTATTTGTTAAAGTCTTGCATGAGCCATTAGTCTCCTTTGAGATAATAAGCTTTGAATCATGTACAATATTTGACATATTATGGGTCGGGTCAACTCACCTTCAGAACAAGACATGTTAATACGTTGACTACAGCTAAAGTCTATTAGTTTGAGCTGCAGTGTCTCTGTGTTGACCAGCATGTTGTCCATCTTGATGTCATTGTGGAATACCGCGTTCAATGCAGTGTTTGGCTGGCTGTAGCACCGCTTGCCGCATTAAACCACGTGCCACAGATTCATCTAGGCGATTTCCATGGCGCCGCGGTAAATGCTTGCAAGGTCTCACATGGATGCGGATATTCCATAACTATGGCGAACTGACTTGGCTGATCAAACCATTCGATCATTTGCACAATGTAGGGGCTTTTTGGAGGTTCATGCACGATCGCATTTATAGCCACTTCTGACAGTAGTTTTGTAGATCCAGGCTAGAGAAATACAAAAGTAATACTGACATTGAGATACATCAAGAACAATATTGGAAACTTTGGAACCCAAATGTGCGTTGAATGTAAATTTACAATACTTATTGTGTATAATGTATTGTTTTGCTAACTTACCACATTAATAAATTTGTTCCTGGACTCCTTAGGTAGAAATTTGATAGCAACCTGCAAAGAGACAACAGTTTTAAACATGTTTGATAAAAAATAATCTGCACAAAAAAAGGGAAAATGTATGTAATACTACTGAGAACAAAACAAAGATAAAATAAAAGCGACAAAATGTTTTGCATGAGTAGCATACCTTCTGGCCACTGGATTTGTGAGTCCCCTCATACACAGAACCAAAGCCTCCTTCTCCCAGCTTCACTCCCACATCATAATAAGACGAAAGTGATGCTGAAAAACATACAAACAAATGAGCGCTACTTTCTACACACCGGCAACATAATTTATATGTAGGGAAAAATAAGAAAAAACTATTTACAAAAAACCTAAGACTAATAATAGAAACAAACTCACCTGCAGTTGGCCAAAAACCAGTTAGTATTGGGACAGGTTTTTGTTGAGAACTGTCCAGATCAGTCTCAGGTGTCAGCCTGCAGCTGGATGATGGCTGAAGATCAGTCAAATCCACAGCAGGTTTCAGAACAAGAATGGAACCTGGAATGGCCTCAGGAACATCCAGACCCATGTCAGTCAGTCCAAAACTGAATGAAAATGGGATGGCTTTTGGCTCTGAAACATTCAAACCCATGTCAGCTTGAGACTGTGTAGACTTGAGACAGACATCATCTCCTCACTAGATGGTCCTGTGACAGTCATCAACTCCACTCTGCTGGACCTGGGTCATGTGTTAAGTGTGAATTGAGGCTGAACGTACCTTGCTGGGAATCAGGTGGGTCCTGGTTAGCTGTGACTGTCACCTCAAAACAAGATGGAGGTGGATCATGTAAAAACACCCTCAAAGGACGAGAGAGACCTGGCTGGATGTCCACTGGTTCAACCTGACATGAATCTGGGGCCAAGGAGGGAAACTTAACAGTCTTCCATATTGGCTGGAAGAATGCTTGGATGTCTTTCTTCTTCCTTTTTTTTTCTAAAAAGAAACAAATAAAGAGAAAAAGAAAATAAGTCAAATACTGCGGCTAGACATCATGAACAAAGAAGAACACTGGGTGAATACAATTCGGCAGGACAATTGCTAAAGTGGTACACTTAAGCTCAAGCATCTTGCTAAAGATGACATTTAAATTAATTCTAAACTTTTATATGGAATGTTTTAGCTCTAACATTGCGGACATGTCAGGCCATGTTTTTGTATTTTGTCCCTTAGTAAAATATTGTATATTAATTAAATTATAAAAGTAGCTCCTGACATGCTATATGTAAATACTGATAAATTTCAGGAACATAAATGCAAACTCGACACAAACGTAAATAAACAGCCAAAAGGAGAAGTAAAATTACAACTATGATAAAAGTGGTGACAGTACAATAATAATGACGTAAACTTACCAACAGGCTCACAACCAAACTGATGTGGGGCAGGCATTGGCTTTTTACTCAGTCTGGATGGGCCTGGGTCAGATGACGGGTCAGGTGATGGGTCAGGTGATAGTTCAGGTGATGGGTCAGATGATGGGTTAAATGACAGGTCAGATGACGGGTCAGGTGACGGGTCAGGAGCCACTTTGTTGTCCCTTTGGCAGCAGAGGGCAGCACACTTAACAGCCCTCCATGTTCTGCAGAAGAATGCAGAGATGCCTATCTTCTTCCTCTTCGGTAATTGTTCTACAAAAAAGCAAGAATTAGAAACTGTAAGTCAAATACTGAGTCTAGACATCATGAAGAAAGAAGAACACTGGGTGAATACGGATGTTAGAATACGGAGACAACAGGTTAAATGGGACACATATGTTTAATCATCTTGCGGATTTCTCATAATGAAAG
The DNA here is from genome assembly GCF_018831695.1 of Puntigrus tetrazona. NCBI lineage: Eukaryota > Metazoa > Chordata > Actinopteri > Cypriniformes > Cyprinidae > Puntigrus > Puntigrus tetrazona. The sequence goes on along the minus strand of NC_056714.1, from coordinate 2,376,628 downwards.
AATATACATAAAGTTCATTCTAAACTACAAGGCTTGATGCAAAGAAAAAATTGTGTTTCTGACATTTTTTTGATTCAGTCTTCACACTACTTTTTACTTGTCCTTTAAAAAAACTAAATACTAAATAAATATACAAGAAAAAAATCCTAAAATATTAGAACTATCAATTCCTCATGCTAAATGAAGAATGTTATAAAAGGAATTAGACAGAAGCATAACATTAATTAGGCATAAGTGTAAAAGAGCAGACAATTACGTAAAATTAAAGTCCCAAAAGTAGATAATAATTACAGTAGACTTACCAACAGCTGCCTCAAAATCAGATGAACCTGGGACAGGTGTTATCTCAGAATCCAGTGTGAATGGACCTAAGACAGATGACGGCTTGGACTCGGTTGGATCCACATCTGAGTTCATCTCGATACTGGATAGACTTGGTAAAGGTGTTACATCAAGAGTTAACTTTAAATCAAAGCTGGATGGACCTGGGACAAGCAATGGCTCCGGATCAGCCTGATCACTGTCAGATGTCACTTCAAGACTGGATGGTCCAGAGACCGATGTCACCTCAGGATCAGCCGGATTGGTGCTAACTGTCAGCTCAATACCAGATGGACATGGATCGATTGATAACGCCCATTCAAGGCCAGATAAACCTGGCTGGAGATCTGCTGGATCATCGCATGGAAATGGGGGCAATATGTTGTCCCGGCAGCAACATAGGGTGCAAAGCTTTATAGCTTTCCTATTCGCCGGAAGAATGCACGCATGCCTTTTTCTTGCTCTTATTGATTTGTTTTTCTAAGAAAAGGACAAACAAAGAAATAAAAAGGTAAAAGAAATTACTAACACGAAATGTATGTCAAATTCTGAGGCAGAAACCATGAAGAACAATACAAAAAGGTTTCATGACACAGATGTACTGCATTAGATTAAATTATCTTCAAAAAAGTTGCATATAGTTAATGTTGTATGCTAATTTTTCTAACCTGTTGGGCTGTTCTCCATAGGGGCTGCTGCAGGAGAAGCCTCTTCTTTTTCTGAAGCGCTTTTTTCTCTAGCTGTCTGTGGAAAGTCACTCAACATCAGCTGATCATCTGCTGACACCGAATTGCTGGAGTTGAGCTCCATGGACTCAAATGCGGGAGAAACGCGTGTTGACTTGCTGTATCGCTCGCTATCAAACTTGCGAAAAAATTTTCGACTGTCTGAACAGACTTTGAAACTCTGCTCACGCGATCGTCTTCGCTCGGATTTTCACTGAACTAAAGTGATCTTCAGAGCGCGCGGGAGTAGTTTTTACATTGTGACGTCATAATGCACCGACGTTCTCCCTGGGGGGGAGGGGCGCTTCATGTGTATTACTCACGTGTAACACTGTTTTAGCGTCTCAGCCGGAAGCCCGTACCAAATATGGATTGGTGGCGATTACTATGACTGACTGAAATATTTGATTTTGACAGCTTTTTAACAATTTTTACATATATTTTATATTTAAATAAACATATTTCCCTTGTATATATTAGACTATGCAAATATATTACATTGCAACATTGTTTAATATTTGTTAACACATTACATTTCCGTAAATATTTTAATTATTCTGAATATAACTTAATTCATTCAGATATTTAATCAGTGCAAAATTTATTTTACGTAATTTGCAAATACACTTAAACATGTTTTATAAAATATATTTACTCAATCTTTATGCAAATAAATAAAATATCCATGTGTTTTCATTTCATAGATTATAATTTGCCCCTTCCCAATCAAACAGAAATTGGACACTGAAGACAGAAAAATGCAATTTAAAAAAAAGTTACAATTTAAATGTACTTAATATAAAGAATACATTTATTAAGACCAGTTTAACACGCACCAACAAAAATTATAAATGCTCATGATATTTCTGACACAAAAAATCTTGTTACACCGAAGGTTCTGACTGCCTTAAAACAAGTAAAAAATCTAATTAAATAAGTTTAAATACGTACGTTCTAAAAAGCAATGCAAAATTAGTCAAACCTTTAGTTGGTCTTAAACGTGCTTTATTAACTCTTAACTGTACGAGTAACAAAAATGATTGTCCAGAACTGCAATCCATTGAATCAAATATAAATAATTATAAGGCCTAGAAACAAAGCCTTGTTGATGTAAAGATACATCAGTGAGATGAACTGAGATGAACCACAATGAACTTTTCCACTCAGAAATTGCATCATGTTGATATTTTGCATCACGGCCATGGATTGCATCTGAAATCACTTCTGTCTGAAGCACAAACAGGAGAGTTGCAACACGCTTTGGGTAAATCAAATGAAATGCATAATAGTAAGCCATAAGGTAGAGCACACCCTCATGGAGGTCTTCTTTAGGAAAAGCTATAGCAGGCGTTGCACCAATGGCCAGCATGGAGTTGTTATCAGACACAGAACGAGACAGGAGAGGGTCTTTCTTAAGGACAAGGTGGTTTCAGTTGGCTACAAACACAAAGATAAATAAGCATTGCATAACCACTCCTCTATGTACTCCCTCTGTTTAGATGCATAAAGTTAATACACGTCTTACTTCAAGGATGTGCAGCATTGCTTCACTTGCTTGTTCCCATCTTTTTTAGTGGAGCTACAGGTGAGGGGAACATCTCTGGAAGAGTGTGGAGTGTTTCATTATTAAGGAAAACAAACAGTCATATATACAATTTACTTGAATGAGCATGCCTGTTGGCAAGAGATTCACTTTCCACCTATTCTTGATTAATTCATATACAATTTTACATTAAAAATAATAAATGTAATTTTTTTACCAATATATTTTATTGGGTTTTCTCAACATTAGAACAAGACATCTAACCATCTGAACATCACATCAAAACAGAACTCAAGGACAACAAACAAAATAAAAAAATAAATTAATTACTTAATTTAAAAAAACAATAATAATAATAATAATAATAATAATAATAATAATAATAATAATAATAATAACAATAATAATAATAATAATAAATACAAAATCAAATCAAAATAAATTAATGAAATTAATTAAATTAATGAAATTACACATATACACAAACACATAGAAAAAGGGTTAATACAGGTTATAGTTATTTACGCACAATATCAGCAGTAATTCACAATTTAACCTTGATATTTTAAGTTCTATTCTGGTGTCAGGTCCACTTGGTCGCAGAAGTGTAGAAAGGGATTTCAAATGCTATAAAAGTCTTTTAACTTCCCTTTGATGATGTATGTCAGTTTTTCCAGAGCAAGATTACAGGACATTTCCTTGATCCATTGATTAGAAGAGGGTCTTTGAGTTTCTTTCCATTTTAATGCAATGATGCATTTGGCCTGCAACAAACTAAAATCTATTAGATGATTCTTCCCATTCTTCTTTTGAGATATTTTCCTGGAGATCATTTTCCCATGCAGATAGGTAAGATAGAGAATTTTCTTTTGACCCCTCAAGAAGTAAATTATAAAATGAGGATAAGTTACCCCTGTTGTTCAAATGCTTTAAAGTGTAATTTTCAATGGTTGACAGTGGAGGTTCTGTATAGGTTTTCATTTGGGAGTACACAAAGCTCTAACCTGTAAGTATTTAAAGACGTGTTTCTGAGGAAGGCCATCATGTTTCACCATTAACTGAAAGGACATCAATGAACCTTCTTCATACAAGTCTTTAATTTGACTAATGCCTTTGAGCATCCAGTTTTTAAATCCAATATCTTTTCTGACAGGTATGAATACTGAATTACCCCAAATTGGTGAAAGACCCGACAATTTAATTCCTTCGTTTAAAAAAGTATGCGCTTCGTACCATACAGATATGGTATTTCTAAGAAAAGGGTTTTTGGTATATTTTTTTAGAGTTTTTATTGGGGAAGAATAAAGATAAAGATCTGTAATGAGAGTGTTGTTTCATGGTTTTCCAGATCAATCCATGCCGGGGAGGTGTCCGTATTCTTGAAATAATACATGGCTGTACAAAGTTGGGCTGCCCAATAATAAAGTTTAACATTTGGTACTCTAAGTCCTCCCGGTCATATGGCAGATAAAAGAAGGGACAAGCGCAATCTAGGTCGTTTATTATTCCATATGAATTTTGTAAATGTTTTATTAAGTGTGGAAAAAAAGAGGCTGGTAGCGGAAGTGGGATTGACTGGAAAAGATACAAAAACTTGGGCAGAATTGACATCTTTATAATATTTAGGCGTCCAATAATAGAAATGGGTAATGCATTCCACCTCTCAAGTGAGTCTATGATTTTCTTTACTAATGGGTCATAATTAGTCGCAATAATCTTATTTATATTAATTTATATTTATATATCTTAATACCTAAATACATAAATCCTTCAGGGTATTAGTAAATTGTCTGTTATACGTAGAATTTCTGCTTTCAGCTTCATTTACGATTAACAGGGCACTTTTATTATTGCTAATTTTATAACCTGAAAAACCTTTAAATTCTGATAGTATGTTGCTAAGTGTTGGAATAGATGTCTTCAAATTTGAAAAAAAAACTATAATATCATCAGCAAACAAAGATAGACAGTGTTCCTTTTCTCCTACTGTTATATCTTTGATACCGGACTATTACGAATCGTCATTGCAAGAGGTTCAACTGCAAATAAAAATAATATGGGGGACAAAGGACATCCTTGGCGTGTGCCTCTACTTAAAGTAAATGGCTTTGAAATTTGGTTATTTGTTTCTACTTCTGCCTGAGGTTCTGTATAAAGTAATCTGATCCATTTAAGGTATCCATCTCCCAGTCCAAATCTTTTAAGCACTTCAAATAGATAGTCCCACTCAAACCTGTCGAAGGCCTTTTCGGCATCCAACGACAGGATTGCGTGGTCTTTAACATTCCTTTTTTTGTGTATTATGTTCAAAACCCTGCGGGTGTTATGAAAGGCTCGTCTTCAATCACAAACCCATTTTGGTCATTCATGATGAGGTTGGGCACCAGTGTTTCGATTCTATTAGACAGCACTTTGCAAAGTATTTTCATGTCGCAAGACATTAAAGATATTGGCCTATAAGATGATTTATCCTTTGGAGGTTTTCCTGGTTTTAATACAAGAGTTATTAGTGCAGATCTTAATGAAGGTGGTAGAACGACTGCGTTAAATACTTGTGGGGCATAAGTTTCACTGCAAATTGTTTTGAAATTTCTACACCATCAGGCCCAGGAGCCTTTCCGCTATTCATACATTGTAATGCTTCTTGCAGCTCTTCAATACTTAAATTTCCCTCAGTTTATATCTATCCTCATTTGATAAAGTAGGGAAATTAAGTTTATCCAAAAAGGAATCTTGTCTTTCTGAGATGTTTGTGCATTCCGATTTATATAGATTCTCATATAATATGCCTTCAAAACATTATTAATTTCTTGTGGATCTACAATATTCTCTCCATTTTTATCTATAATTGAATTAATTGCTCTATCAGTTTGAATCTTTTTAATTCTCCAGGCAGAGTAATTTCCCAGTTTTTTCGCCCTGATCATAATAAGATTGTACTATCCTGCTACTAGTTAATTCATTATATTGGGCTTTTAGGAATAATATTTCTTTTTGTTTCAGAGGATCATATCTGTTAAATAGTTGTTGCTCTACTACTTTAATTTGCTTTTCTAGATTTTCTACTTGATTAAAATATAATTTGGTTTCATGCCTTTGTATAGCTTAGAATCTCCCCTCTTATAAAGGCTTTAAAGGCCTCCCATTTCACAGATGCACTTTGTCTGGTCCGTATTCACTAGAAAATACTGATCTATTTTAGTGTCCATGAAATTTACAAAATCGGGATCTTGAAGCCATCTTGCTTGAAATCCGAATCTAAAAGGGAGAATGAGAGGTTATTAATTTTGATTGTTACTGTAATTGGGGCATGGTCCGAAAGTATAATACTATCATAATAACAATTACCAACTTTTGAAATTAGGCTGTTGGAAATTAAAAAGGATCTATTCTAGAAAATGTTTTGTAGGTACTGGAGAACCATGAGAATTCTTTTTTGTTAGGGTTAAGGTACCTCCAGATTTCAAAGATGAAGTTACTCCTTCCAGTTCTTTAACTATGTGCTGAAGAGCTGTGACGTCTTCCTCGGTTTGCGAAAATTCTCTCCTCAGTTTCCCCTATTCTTTTCGACTGAGCCACCAAATCGGATTGTATGCTTTTATGGCACCTAGCATTTCGTAGATTGCTTAGAAAAATCCGCCCTCAAAGAGTTAATTGCTCTTAAAATGACTTTGTTTGCCGCTGTTAGCGCGCTCTGTACCTCATCGCCCTGTTTGCTAGTATGCTCTCGGCTATCTCCTTCAACTTGAGTCGGTGACTTTCGTGGCATTTTGTCCCGTGTATGTTTTAATATTATTTCAATCGGTTACATACAGGTTTGGGTGTATTACAAGAATTTATTCAGAGATTTGGCAGCGAGCTCTCCTCATCGTTCTATCAGCTGCTTGCCATAACTGGAAGTCCAATAAATGTATTAATTAATTAATAATTCAAAAGTACTGGACTTGTTTTTAGCAATGACTTGTTGATAATCATGGCGTATTTCTGTGGACAGCTATTAAAATTAACTACCTTGAATCACTAAAGGAAATATGAATTACACTCTTTCATTGATTTCATAAGCCTGCCCCTGAAGCTGCTGCTGTTTTGGGTGACACTGTAAAAAGATGACAGGAACGTTAACATTATAGAAACTGCAGAAAAGGAGGAGCATGATTTCCGAAAACCAGGTCCGGGTGAGCCAGTATGGGGACTACTTTGTACTGCCAAGCTTGACCCTCAAATACAAACTGAAGAAACGGTCTGTATCAAGGAAGAATCGAGACATGGAAGTAAACGTCCTTCAGGTTGACCACTACAAACCAATCCTGGGGCTGAACACATTTGGTAATGTGTTTCTGTGTTAACATTTTAAGGTTAAGAACTGTGTTAACATTACATAAAATCTGTGAGGTGTAGGAGCGCCTGGCCAGAAAGGCTCTAACCTTTAATTTCCAGTGTGCTACACTGCTTCGGGCCGATGGAGGAGCAGCAGTGTGAAGTGGCGGAGAAATAGACCTGAGATGCTATTTTCGGCCTTGCCCGTCGCCCGATTTATGGGAATATTCCTAATTCTAAATAATGAGGTATTGGGGTTGGGAATTGTTCCACCTCTGGAGCCAGCGTCCCTAAATTTCTGAAACAGAAAGCGGGACAGAGCAACATGTTTGGCAGTTACTACGAACTGGTCACACGCTGAGACACTCACACTCAAGAATGCCATGAGGGTGGGAGAATGGGAGCGGCCATTATTAAGTGAGAAGGATGTGCATAATTGATGATCTCATGAACATGATGACGACAAGATGTTCAGATGGTGTGATATGTATGATCGTTACAGCTCTGTAAAGGTGAAATTGTTTCAACTTGAACCCAAATGGAATATTTGTTTCATTGTTCCCAAGACCCAAAACCAGCTCTTATCTCCATCCACATACTACAACCATTAAACAGCCTGCAGAGATTGGAACGTTTACTACATTGATTTTGGCCATGTATATATAGAAATTATTTCTCCCGCTTTATGTTAAAATTTGTTAAAATATGTTTTATGATTATCGCACAGTTTTAAATTGAGGTATGCAAAAATCTCAAAAATGCTGCTGGGTTAAGTATTATTTTAGGAGAATCTGAGGTAGCAAAGTTGTGTTTTCCTCCTTAAAGATGAACTATTCTTTCTGTTTAACAGAGACATTACCTGTGCACTACATTGGCTTAATGCACAAGACTAAATGCAAATAAAATCGGTGATTTAAATCAAATTAATATTTTTGTGGGACTCATATATTTTTAAATAAATCTCAAAAAATGTCACCAAGCCAGCAGAGGGAGCTTAACCCTGGGTGATCTCAAGCATCACTTCCTCTGCTGCTACTTCCTGTTCCAGGACTATAAAAACTGTAGCAAGCCACTCACCTGCAGGTTGCATTGTTTCGCCTGTTCTATTGTTGGTTCTCGAGGTTTCCTTAGTCTTTGTTTTCCTGGTTTTGACCCTGTCTGTTTACTGTTTCTCTGATCGCTTGCCGCTTCAACCTGACCTCCGCCTGCTGTCTCTGGATTTTGTTATTGCCTCGCTTCCTATATATATCTGTTAGCCCTGTTCGATCGCCTGCCTGTTATGACCATGCCTTCGTTTAATAAAAGCCTGCACATGGATCCGCACGCCTCAGACCCTTCAATCGTGACAGAATGCAACCTCACACCAGGATCCAGCGGCTTTTCACCCGAACCATGGCCAGGTATGCACTTTGCAATGTCTTTGCTAACCCTCAAGCAGGGCACCCGATCACTTGAGGATTATACTCAGGAATTTCTGGACCTGGCTTACTTCTCTGATTTACCGGACTGTTTGCTAATTGAATTTTTTCCACGAGGGAATAAATCAGCCACTCAAAACACAACTTGTTCAAGAGGGTCCACGTGAATCACTTGCACACTTTTTATTGAGTTTGGTTTAGTGACTGTGGGGTCAGCTCTCACGTTGGGTATTATGGAGGAAGAAGACACTGCATTTATTCCCAAGATGGTCGCTTTCCCGAGCCGCTGCCCAAGATGGCCGCTTTCCCCGAGCCGCTGCCCAAGATGGCCGCTTTCCCGAGCCGCTGCCCAAGATGGCCGCCTTCCCGAGCCGCTGCCCAAGATGGCCGCTTTCCCGCAGAGCCGCTGCCCAAGATGGTCGCCGCCTGCCCAGAGCCGCTGCCCAAGATGGTCGCCCGCCGCTGCCCAGAGCCTTCAGAGGTCGCTGCTCAGATGCCGCTTCCCAAGATGCTTCAGTCGCCGCCTGCCCAGAGCCGCTTCCCAAGATGGTCGCCGCTGCCCAGAGCCGCTTCCCAAGATGGTCGCCGCCTGCCCAGAGCCGCTTCCCAAGATGGTCTTCGCCTGCCCAGAGCTTCCCAAGATGCGTGGCGCCGCCTGCCCAGAGCCGCTTCCCAAGATGGTCGCGCCTGCCCCAGAGCCGCTTCCCAAGATGGCTGCCGCCTGCCCAGAGCCGCTTCTCCAAGATGGCTGCCGCCTGCCCAGAGCCGCTTCCCAAGATGGATGCCGCCTGCCCAGAGCTGCTTCCCAAGATGGCTGCCTGCCCAGAGCCGCTTCCCAAGATGGCTGCCGCCTGCCCAGAGCTGCTTCCTGAGATGGCTGCCGCCTGCCCAGAGCCGCTTCCCAAGATGGCTGCCGCTGCTCAGAGCGCTTCTGGTGATTTATGCCGCCTGCCCAGAGCCGCTTCCCAAGATGCGCTGCCTGCCCAGAGTCAGCTTCCCAAGATGGCTGCATGCTGCTGAGCCGCTTCCCAAGATGGCTGCCCTGCAGATGCACGCTTGCCCAGAGCCGCCCTTCCTAAGAAGATGGCTGCCGCCTGCCCAGAGCCGCTTCCCAAGATGGCTGCTTCGCCTGCCAGCCCGCTTCTTCAAGATGGCTGCCGCCTGCCCAGAGCCGCTTCCCAAGATGGCTGCCGCCTTGCCCAGAGCCGCTTCCCAAGATGGCTGCCTTCTGCACTGCTGCCAGCGCCGCTTCCCAAGATGGCTGCCGCTTGCCCAGCGCCGCTTTCCCAAGAGCGGCCTGCCCAGCGCCGCGCCTCCAAGATTTGCTGCCGCCTGCCCAGCGCTGGCTTCAAGATGGCTGCCGCCTGCAGTGCCCGCGCCTGGGTGCAGAGCTCCAGTGCCCGCGCCTCGTGCAGAGCCTCCAGTGCCCGCGCCTCGTGCGAGCCCCAGTGCTCGCTGGCGCCGTGCAGAGCCTCCAGTGCCAGCGTGTCGTGCAGAGCCTCCAGTGCCCGCGCGTGCGTGCAGAGCCTCCCAGTGCCTCGCGCGCCGTGCAGAGCCTCCTCTGCCAGAGCTGCAAGCGGCTTCAAGGGTCCAGAGCCTCCAGTGCCCGCGCCTCTCTTCAGAGCTTCCAGTGCGTCGCGCGTCCGTGCAGAGCCTCCAGTGCCCGCGCTGCGCGCAGAGCCTCCAGTGCTCGCGCTGCAGCAGAGCCTCCAGTGCCCGCGCCGTGCAGAGCCTCCAGTGCCCGCGCCCGCGCGCCTGGCCCACTGCCCGCGCTTCGTGCGCGCCTGCGTCCACTGCCCCCGCCGTGCCTTCGTCGGGCTCCACTGCCCGCGGCGCCGTCGCCCGCCCACTGCTCGCGCCGGCGCCGCCCCACTGCCAGCGCGCTGCGGCGCCGCCGCTCACCTGCCCGCCAGGCGCCTCGCCCACTGCTCGCGCGCTGCGCCGCCCATCTACTGCGCGCGCCTCGTGCGCCAAGCCCACTGCTCGCGCGCCTGCGTCTGCCCGTCACTGCTCAGCGCCTCGTGCGCCTGTCCCACTGCCGGCGCGCTGCGTGCGCGCTCGTGCCCACTGCCCGCGCTGCGGCGCCTCGTCACTGCCCGGCCCGCGCCTCGTGCGCCACTGCCCAGCGCCTGCGTCGCCCCGCCCACTGCCCAGCAGCGCTGCGCCGCCTACTGCTCCCGCGCTGCGTGCGCTGCCCACGTGCTCGTCCTGCCAGCGCCTCGGCCCACTGCACCGCGCCCTCAGGCGCTTCGCCCACTGCCCGCGCCGTATGCGCTCGCCCACTGCCGCGCCGCGGCGCCGCTTCGGTTATCCCACCCTCCCACCCTTGCCACGCCGATGATGGATCCCAGCAGCCCCTGCACTCATCCTCTGTCTCCACCTGGAGCCTCGCCACACGGTCTGCCAGTCTCCATCGCCGCCCGTGGGTGAAGTTGATCCCCTCACTTCATCGTCCCGCCCGGCGCCCCCGACTCACCTCGGCTTGTAGACCCGCCGGCTTCCCTTAGGCTCCTAGCTCCTCCGCTCCACCGCGCTCGCCAATCCACCAGCTCCACCAGGCTCTATCGCCTCTCGGCTACGCCTTTGGTCGGTCGTCGACCATCCGCCGCCCCTCAGGATCTCCACTCCTCAGCCGCTCATCCCTCCATCCCTCCGGCTCTGTCAGGCTCCTCCCTTCCCGGCTCCACCTCAGTCCTCTGTCGCTCTGGCTCATAGCGCCCTTCTCGCGTCCCCGTCTCGCATCAGTTGCCGGCCTGTGGCGTCGCCTAGGACCTCCAGCGCCTCAACGTCACCTTGGCTCTTCGGCTCTCCACTCCGCCAGTCTCCTCCGCCACCTGCTCCGCCGCCATCGGTCAGCGCCATGCTAGTCGATGGCTGTTCCTCTTCCATGGCTCCTCCTCCGTCGGCTCCACTGTTGACCACCATAGCTGGGCTCTGGATCACCTTCCGCTCCGGACTCCTGCCTTCTCCCCTGGCTCCTCCTCCGTCTCTACCTCCACCGACTCCGTTTGCTGACCTCCTGCCGAACCCCTCCCAAGCTCACAGTGTTTTTGTTTGTTTTATGGAGCGCCAGAGTCGCCTCCTAGTGAGGGGGCTGTGTCACCAAGCCAGCAGAGGGAGCTCATTCCTGGGTGATCTGCGATCACTTCCTCTGCTGCTACTTCCTGTTCCAGGACTATAAAAACTGTAGCAGCCACTCACCTGCAGGTTGCATTGTTTACGCCTGTTCTATTGTTGGTTCTCGAGTTTTCCTAGTCTTTGTTGTTTCCTGGTTTTGACCCTGTTCGTTTACTGTTTCTCTCTGATCGTTGTCGCCTGACCTGACCTCCGCCTGTCTCTGGATTTTGTTATTGCCTCGCCTCCTATATATCTGTTAGCCCTGTTCGACGCTTACCTGCCTGTTATGACCATGCCTTCGCTTAATAAAAAGCCTGCACATGGATCCGCACGCCTCAGACCCTTCATTCGTGACAAAAAGTGTACATTGATTGCTTAATTGCCAATTCATGTTTGTTGATGTTCTTACCAGGTTGTCACACGTGGACTCTTTTTGTTTTTGTGTGCCCTGTGACCTACTTTTAGATTAAATTTCTTATCGTGTTCAGCTGTGTCTCATTTATTAAGTATTTACGTTGTGTATTTAAGTCCTGTGATTTCAGTTCTGTTTGTCCTCGCGGCGCCCCTCCAGTGCCTCGTGCAGCGCTCTCGCTCCTCCAGTGCTTACGCCATGTGCGCCCCTCCAGTGCTCGCGCCTTGTCCTGGACTCCACCTCGGCTCAGTAGACCTGTCGGATCCCCCTTGGCTCCTAGCTTCCTCCTCTCCACCATTGGTCCATCAGTCCATAGTTTATCTGCCTGTCTGCCTACCTGCTTGAGGTATTATTTCTGTATATGTGCATAATTAAAATCGTTAACTTTATATTCTCGCTGAGTACTCCTTTTCTCTAAACCACACCGTGACACAGGTAGTGGATAAGTTAATATTAATAATATGTCACTATATAACACATTGAGGTAGATTTGGATATCAGAATTAATATGTACATAGTTTTCTCATTAATTCTTATAATTAGTAATTGGTTGGTGTGGCAATATTTGCTGAGAAAAAGCTCCGATAAGATTAATTATCGCTACCCAGACAGTGATGTAGACAAAGCACAATAAAAGTAGCCTTTCTAATACCCCAATTCTACTGACATTCCCATGCATTTTTGATTGGAACATCAATTTCTTTGTTGCATCACATTGTTATTAAAAGTAGTTCACTCCTGTTCATTTTGTTCCTTAGCTCGTTAGCTCCGTTTTCCACAAACTCATCAAAGCAAAATTGGTAAGTGAATCCCCTTACAGTGAGTAAATGACTTCTCCTGCATGCGTCACTTGCATCGTCTGTCATGTTATAGCTTATCCTTCTCTGTTAAATCAGGGATTTCGATGTGATAAATGCAGAAATTACTAAACTGACAGAAGGTTTTAGAGGTAGAAGCACGCATCAAACTTTGGTGAAGAGACAGTAAGAATCAGAGGACTGTAGATACTGCTTTGGATCGACTAGTACGGTGAATCGCCAGACATTGTTGGTTCCTGCTTCAGAAGCCCCTGCAGAACAATTATGTAGGTATTCCGTGAAGCGGAGCTAATCGCGGGTCAAAAACACGCTCATCCGTTCAGATCGAACATCAAACGGGTTCTCCACTCAGTGATGCACCACTGAAACCTGATCAAATGCCTAGTAGTGGCGATTACATTATGCGACGTGAAAATAGAGAACACCAACCACAGTAGTCCCAATGCTTACGGGAGCCAGAGCGTCTGACGCTCTTGACTCAAATTTAAAGTGCTGGCTAATGCTAGCGTAAATTTAAACCGTTGATATTCACATAGGCGCTAATGATGTTCGACTTATAATAAAATAATATTAAAGGTGTGTGAATTTACCAAACACGATGTCGAGACAATGTAATATGCTCCTGAGGTCCCCTCCCTGCTTACGGGGTGATGAGTTACAGCAGACTGCTGAGTCTCAATGGCTGGATGTCTAAGTGGTGCCATAGAACAACATAGACAATTGGATGAGTTTTCTGGGAGCAGACCTGACCTGTTGAAAAGAGATGGTCTTTATCCCTCATGGGGTGGTGCCGCTCTTCTATCTAGAAATATGGCATAGTCTTATGGCTCCAACACCAGTCAACTAGTGCCAAGGTCGGAAGCAGACAGACCGGCTAAACTGACCGTCTGCTAGCTGCCCTCCGTCACAGAAGTTAGTTAATTCTCGCACACCAGGAACTCTTTCACCTAGATATCACTATAGAGACTGTCTCTGTTCCCCGAATTAGATATGCAGAAGAACGTCTGACCAAATCAAAAAGCAATAATTTAATTAATAATCCAACATTAAAACTACCTATAATTCAAATAAGCAAACACGATAAACTTGATATAATAATGTTAGATCACTTTCACAAAAGCACTTTATATATACGGTTGATCAGATCAGAAGCTAGATTGCATTGTTTGGCAGAAACTGTGCAAACCAGACAAATATATTACTCTAAATGAATATGTTAGGGTTATGTATTGACATTTGCAACTTTTGATCCTTCAGTTTGATATATCCGGTGCCAGCGACTTTGTCAGCCTGATGAAGAGAGCGGAATGTTGGAGTTTAAATATTTGACAGTTATGCACCTGTGGCGCTTTAGTTTCAGTTTGATTCTTGGTCATAACATGGCCTCTTGTAGAATACTGATAAATGCAGGAAGATCTGAAAATTGAAAGATTCTGACGCTGAAAATGTAGTGTTTTCATTGCCTGTATCTTGTCCTTTCCTCTATAAATGAAGTGACTTGCGATCTGAGCTTGGAGAAGGGAGCAAAGCAGGGAAAGGAGGGCAGAAGGCGGGGCCTGCGGCTTCGACCTCAGCGGACTGAATCCGTCTACAGGCAAAGGAGGTTAGAGAGAAACCTCCTTCATCTCCACGCTTGCAATCGACAGCAATCTTTGCAAGACTTAAATCCATAAAAACCTGACTTGTGTTTTATTTAGCTTTGAGTTGATCCTTCCTGGTAGAGCACGTTTGGGTAAGAAATAGTCTCAACATTGTGGTCATGACCCAGAATCCCCTTGCGACAGAGCGGAGGAGAGAGGACGAGAGGAGCCGAGAGGCAGTCTGATCAGGGCCAGGCAATAGCTGCCTGCAAATCACCGGCGTGAATTCGAGAGGGGTCGGTGGTCTTCATCTGGAAAATCGCTTCTCCGGGCTGTCTGGCGGGAACGTTGGAAGACAACTCAACGCACTGATCAGGTGATATGCGGTATTGTTTTTATGGCTGGAAATCCAGGATGAGACTTGCAGTATAATGATGCAAACCAGAGTTAAGTAATGATGATTTGCCTGTTAGTGAAGGATCTGTGCTCGACGGTGAGCCAAGATTGCTGGCTGCTTTGACACAGTAATCTCGGCAGACGGAATTCTGTCGACCAATAGTCTGTAGGACATTGGTTTTGTCGACAAAAGAAATTGTTCCTGGCTTTGCAAGAGTATGAATGGTATAGATAATGATTTGCTATAGACGTCATTATGGATCATGGGTTTCTGGTGTGAATAAGGTGGTTGTTGTGGTTTGAATGGCACGGCTGATATTTTCCCCCACTAGAAGGAAGTTGTATTTATTCCAACATAAATTATATTGGAGTTTGATCCAAAATTAGAAAAGAGTTGGTTTGTTCAGACGGCTGTATCGCAGACAAATTAGTTAATACTGTAGAAGCTTGGTGCACGTGGGCCGATCTGATCAGGCGATGTGTGACCTTAATCGTTGACTCTTGCAAAACAGCAATATGAGACGCAGGAAAAAGTAAATTGTGGAAGATCTTAAGTTATGCATACATATTACGGCCAGACGGTGTGCGATATCTCAATAAGTGGAATAAAAAATATGAGTTTCGATATTAAATTAGAAAGTCAAAAGAGGACTAGCTGCGCTCTGTAATAAACAAAATAAAAGGTTGATTTAAAGTCATGCCAAGGAAAAAGGTTGATGTGGCTGAAACTTCAATTTGATTGAGCTTGTGAAGTGGCAAAACAGGCTGATAAAAGACAGGTGGAAGTGAAGAGAAAAAAAGAGAAGCTTAAGATATGGAAATCAGCCAATGGGCTGGTTGCAGAGAATAAGTTTTCTCAACCAGCCACCATTAACGATCCAAAAGCGGGCCTCCTTTGAGCACAAAGTAGTGTTATGTCAGGCTGATTTCAGTAAACACTTGAGTAGGGACCATATGTCCCCATGAAATTTCTATCACCCACTGAAAAAGTCTACTAAATTTGTTGCCACCAGCTTTCCCCAAGGGCAGAGTTGAAACTGAAAGTGACCTGCATGTGACTATGTGTATTGATTTACCTCAGACACACAGAGGCACAACAAAGCTGCTGTAAAGTGTTTCGGCATTTAGTGACAGGGAACAAAGCTTCTTTAGCCAAACTGCAATAGGCAAAACAGAGTGGTATTTTTGGGTCCACAAAATAACCCCGCTAGGGTGGGCCTAACGACAGCAGAAAGAGGCTATACAGCTGTACCAAAACCGAGACAAAGCAACAGATGTTGCAATTTTTAGAGTTTGTGTAACTACTGCAGACCAATGGTTGCAAGACTCGCCATATAACACAGCCTTGGTAGACATAGGATTTATGGCATTCCTACAGCCATGAAAGATAAGATTAGCTGGACGGAGAAAAAGCTTTCACACAGCTAAAGGAGGGATTGATTCAATCCACGGTGTTGAGTTTACCTGGTTATTCCAAACCATTTAATCAGACGATGAGCTTCTGAGGACAAATTTATGGCGTCAGTGCTGACACAGAGAGTCAGGTGGAAAGAACAAACCGGTAACACTACTCAGGGGTTAGATCAGTGGCTGCACTTCACCTTCGTGAAAGCTGTATGTGCAGCAGCCCTGGCCATGAGCATCAGCTGAAGTAGTGTTGTTCATAAACTCACACTGTGGTCCACTCAGTCGGCGCACTGTGCTGAAACAAAAATGTCATTTCTCTCACCAGCAAGACATTTGGCTAATCATGTCCATTTTAATGTCACAGCCACATCTCACCATCAAAAGATGTGCGACATTAAACCCATCTTCTCTGTTGCCAACCTGTAATGTGACACACCACACTGTTGCTTGACCAGCACAGAACAATTACAAACCTAGGCCTGACTTGAGAGATGTTCCGTAACTGAGGAGAGACACTGTTTGTAGATGGTTCATGCTCTAAAAAGTAGTCAAGGTGTGAAAATCAATGTGGTTATGCTGTTGTGTCAGAAAGAATAGTGACTGCGGGAAACTTCCTCTCATTATTCGGCCCGGGCAGCGAAGTTATAAGCGTTAACAAAGCGTGCAAGTATGCGCGAGAAAAGGCGATCACAATCTGCAGACCAGCCAATGTACATTTCTCACTTTACGCCATTTTGCGGCACAATGGGGCGCGAAGGGGCATGAAGGCTGCTAGTGGATCGCAGCGTGAAACCGCAGCCTCGCCCACAGACTTATTAAAGCCATTTAACTCCTAGTAAAATTGCAGTGTGTGTCGCCGCACACACAAGGGTATGACAGTTTCACTTGGCAATACAAAGGCAGATGGGCTTAGCTAAGCAAGCTGCTAAGGGAGAAAAACTAAGAGATATGTAAGAAATACATAAAGTAACATCATTAGAAACTCCATTATTAGACGCCAATGACAGTATAGACATTACAAAGGCAAGCATCAGCATCCAAAGCAGATGTGGTTAACAACAGGTGCACAAAGCAGCAACAATTTTTGACCTTATGGTAAACATGTGTCAACAGGAGAGATAGTGCATAGGGTTTTATCACCAGGTGTTATCACCAGGAGTTTAATAACTACTAAAAAAAATTTTGTGAATCTTGTTTGATCTTATAGCAAACATAACTGCAGACCTAAGAGGAATTAAATTTCCAAAGCCAGACTACCTTCACTAGTTTATCACATGGATTTTATTGAACTGACACCTTGCCGGCATTACACAAATGCTGTCGTTTGGTTACCGCTGTGATGATGTGTGAAAACCACAAGAAACGCATACACTAGCAAGTGGATGAACAAAATGTTGGAAATTTAAAATGTTTGAAATGTTGTGAGAAGCAAATGATTGCCAGATATACCTCTGTCACACGAATCCTCAAAGTGAAACCAAGCGACAGCATCCTGATCTGGACTATCTGACCTGACTGCAGTTAAGATGCGCTGAGAGATCTCGTGGATTCATCAGCCATTGCAAACTGCAACACCTGGGGAGGGCTGACTGAGTAAGGGTGAAATCGGCGATATCAAACAACGGCTACTGAAGAATCAACTAATCACCACTCCCAGCCTCCGCTTTAATGGGAGCACGTGAGGGCTGGAGAGTTGCTCTAAACCTGATGCAGCGGTGGCGTCACACTGGTGGCAAGAAAGGCGATTGAGGGGCTGAAACTAATTGAATTTTGACTGGTTCATAAGGCAACATGGAACTAAGCTGTCTTGATTTGAGCTTTGCTGTTTGTATGATCTGTGTTTACCATGTTTGGGGCAATGATTGCTAAAATGATTAGCACTGAATGTTTCAGTTTATGTAGCTATCACAAGAAGATAGCTACTCACCAGAGAAATGGAGGAAGCTTTTAATATCGTATTAATAGTCTCAGCTGTGACATGGCTGAGTGCTGATGTTTGTGATACAAAGGTACTGATAAAGCTACAGTAGGCATTGCCAAGAACAAGAGGCACCACGTTTTATTTCATTCTTCCTTTTCAAGTTTATTTTCATTTTCCTCTATGTTCAAGTTTAGGTACATATTGTATGCACATTATCAGATTAGATGCCAAACCTTTTGGTGATATGAGTAACATTTGGGTGGTTCAGAATTTTTCCTCAGATACTGGTTCTTCGCCTTATATTTAAAGTAGCATCGACTATTTAATCAAGTAATCAGTAGAGATGTGGTTCCAATATGCATATGCCTTATTACTGTTATTTTCAGGTGCTAAGCGTCAAGCAGGAGGGATATGTTAGGGTTATGTATTGACATTTTACAACTTTGATCCTTCAGGTTTCAGTATCATGGTGCAGGCTTTGTCCTTCTGATGAGAGCCGGAATGTTGAGTTAAATGTTGACAGTTATGCACCTGTGGCCTTTTAGTTTCAGTTTGATTCTTGGTCATAACACTGGCCTCCATTAGGGAATACTGACCAGGGCCACGGGAGGAAGAATCTGGCAGTGAAGATTCTGTACAAGAAATAACCAATTATTTTCATTTACCTTATCTTGTCCTTTCACTCTATAAATAAAGTGACTGATCTGAGCTTGGAGGAGGCAAAGCAGGGAAGGAGGCAGAAAGCGGGAGCCTGCCGACCCCAGGCCTCAAGCAAGACTGAGATCCGTCTGGAGGCAAAGGGAGGTTAAGGAAACCTGCTTCCTCTCCGCTTACAATGGACAATAATCTTTACAAGCCTTAAAATCATAAAAACCTGACTTGTGTTATTTGGCTTTGAGTTGGTCTTTTCCTGGTAAAGCAGTTTTGAGATGAAATAGTCTCAACAGAATATACCCCCCAAAATATTTATATAAGAAGACACGTTTAAAAGGTAAAGGGGAGGTGTTGCTACAGTTTATAACAAATATTCTTAGTACTTCTCAGGGCGGGCTTCAAGTATAACTCATTTGAAGTTTGGTGCTGCATATAACATTATCTAGAGAATCATAGCTAGTGATAAATCTTCTGTCCATGTTTGTACTGGCTACTGTGTATACAGGCCACAGGGCTACAGCACAGATTT
>NC_056714.1:2291271-2357370 GCF_018831695.1 Puntigrus tetrazona | reverse complement strand
ATGACTGTCACAGGACCATCTAGTGAGGAGATGATGTGTCTGTCTCAAGTCTACACAGTCCTCAAGCTTGATATGGCTTTCTGAATGCTGCTCTTTGAGCTGTAAGCCATCCCATTATTTTCATTCTAGTTTTGACTGACTGACATGGGTCTGGATGTTCTTGAGTCCATCTCCAGGTTCCATTCTTGTTCTGAAACCTATGCTTGTGGATTTGACTCTGATCTTCAGCCATCATCCAGCTGCAGGCTGACAATCTGAGACTGATCTGGAGACTTCAAATACAAAACCTGTCCTAAATACTAACTGGTTTTTGCCACAACTGCAGGTGAGTTTGTTTCTATTATTAGTCTTAGGGTTTTTGTAAATAGTTTTTCTTATTTCTTCCTTCCAAAAGTATACAATTTTCTATGGGGCTGCTGGTGTGTAGAAAGTAGCGCTCTATTTGTTTGGTATGTTGTTCAGCATCGCTTCTGCCTTGCTATGAGCGGGAGTGAAGCTGGGAGAAGGGAGGCTTTGGTTCTGTGTGTATGAGGGGACTCACAACTCCAGTGGCTAGGAAGGTATGCTACTATGCAAAAAAACATTTTGTCGCTTTTTATTTTATCTTTGTTTTGTTCTCAGTAGGGATATATACATTTTCTCTTTTTGTGCAGATTATATTTTATCAAATATAATAAAAACTGTTGTCTCTTGCAGGTTACTAATAAATTTTCTACTGTAAGGGAGTCCAGGAACACAATTTATTAATGTGGTAAGTTAGGAAAATACAGTATGCTGTACACAGTATTGTAAATTTGCCATTCAAAGGCATATCAGTTCCAATGTTTCCAATATTGTTCTTTGATGTGATTTCAATACACAACATTACTTTGTATTTCTGTACCTGGATCTACAAAAACTACTGTCAGAAGTGGTTATAAATGCGTATCGCAGAAGGAAATCCCCCCAAAAGCTCCCTTACATTAAAAAGTAAATGATCGAATGGCTTTGATTTCGCGGCAAGCCAGTTCCCGCCAGTTATGGAACATCCGTGATTCATGTGAGACTTTGCAAGCGCTTACCGCAGCGCCATGGAAATCGGCTTTAGATGAATCTCAGGCACGTGGGCTTCTACCGCGTAAGCGGTGTTTGCAGCCGGAACACTGCATTGAATGTGGCGGTATTGGTCCACAATGGATACATCGTAAGAGCGGACAAATATGCTGGTCAACACATAGTCACTGAAGCTCAAACTGATAGACGTTAGCTGTAACACAATCGACACACGTCTCATCTGGAAGGTGAGTTGGACCTAATTTTAAGGCCATGTCACATATTGCGGCGCATCTGTAAAGCGATATTCGCAAAGAGACGCAAATGGCTCATGTGATTTTAACAATAAATTGATTGACAGAACTTCTCTTTATCTCTTGCTTCCAATACAGATCATAAATATGCAGTCAGATCAACAGTCCATTCTTTGGTTACAACACTTTGGAAGTAGCAAGCGGAAGTTGAACATAAGTGTTCTCTCCAATGCACACTCATCCTTCATGCTAAATACTCACTGGTGAGTCTACAGCACACTAATCACTACCACACACATTAAGTCTTGGTGCAATAATATCAGAGTGTTTACAGTACCGGCGACAAATTAACAATGTGCTAATACAGAGAGATTGTCCTCCAATTAAAACTGAATACAACATTTAAACAATATGCCTTTTTGTATACATTTTCCTACATTATATCTAGGGGTGTGCGAAGTCATTAAAGAGAGTGCATGACCAACCAGTTTTTTCCCTCTTTTAAAAACTGCACAGAGTTCAGAGATCTAATAGGAGCAGCAGTCTGGGCTGTAAGATCAAACTGGGAGAATTACGCGTTGAGAACAGTCTCTTAGAACATCCTTGGCTTGAGTGCAGGACAGAAGAAAGGCACAGGCCTGGAAGAGGCAGAAGTGTAACTGCTTGAGGGCGCATGATGGCTAATGGCAACTCTTTCAGCAATAAAGATTTATCTATGGCACTTAAACAAGAACAATTATACTGGACAATATTGCACTAAATACTCTACAATGGAGCATTCACAAAGCCACTTTGTTAACTTTATATTTTATACTTTATTTGTTTTTTATTTATAATATTTTTATACTTTTTTCTTAGTATAATAGGTATAGGTATATAGAGAGAGAGAGTATATATATATATATATATATATGGCATTATATTATATATTTTGCTTGCCATCTCATGTTGGGATGGGTTGTTAAAAGATTTCACTGCATTACATACAAATGTATGTGATGTGTGTATGTCAAATAATTTGAATTTGAACAACAAATATAAATACTACTACATACAATTGTACTGCAAATGGCTCTTTTTATATTTTAAACTTCCAAGAAAGTTATAGAAATTTCTAAAGAGGTTTGAGATGTATGGCAGATGTACAGATTTAGTGGGTAAGTGAACTAGGGCTTGATGGTTGAAAATACAGAATTTCTTTATTAGAAGGGGAAGAGGAAGCAATAGATTTGTTTATGGGTGTGCAAACATCACTATATTGACAAGTCTCGGGGCTAACAGCATTTTCCAGGTAGACTTCAATCTTAATTCAATCTAAGCTTGTTTGGATAGCGCTTTACATGTCGGCTATTAATTCCAAAAGCAGCTGTACGTAAAGCAAATCAATACACTGAACAGGATGAATTATTATAACATAAGAAATTCAAGATAGAATCTAATCCATGACGGGAAGCGTTAAGCTTTCCCGACGTCATCGCAAGAAGGTTTGGTCTCTACGTCCTACTCGAGAGGCTCCAGATTTATTTCAGGATGTGCTCGCATGCACCTGGTAGAGATACAAAAGAATAATTCATGAGCGCTTGCCATCATAATATTGGGACTGCCAAATGTACCGTAGCATAGGCTTATGAATCTTTGTGAGTATGTTTGGCTAAAAGACAGCTCTTTAGCCCAGACTTAAACTGAAAGAGTGTGTCTGATCCCCGCACATTAGGCAGGAAGTTGTTATCTGAGAGTTTCAGGTGCCAAATGTGAAAATGCTTGAACACCTTTAGTGGACTTTGCTATTCAGATAAACCAATACATTTCCTGAGTTGAGAGATCTTAAAGAGCATGACGGATGGCTAAAGTAGGACAGAAGGCTGGTCAGATAAAATGGGGCGCAAGCCATTTAGGGCCTTGTAGGTCATTAACAGTACTTTATAATCAATCTTAGAAATTAATAGGCAGCCAGTGCAGGGAGTGATAAATCAAAGTTATATGGATCACATTTTCTTGTCCTGGTAAGAACTCCGAGCGGGCCGCGCTCTCCACTCAACTGTAGCTTGTTTATTGGGGAGGCGAAAGAATCGAGCGCAGGTGCGAGGCTAACAATCCAGTCCAGGATGTCAGTGAGCGGCATGAACTAGCTTCTTTCTGTACCTGAGAGAGAGCATGTGTCTGAGTTTTAGCAATACTTCTAAGATGAAAGCAGGGCAGATTTTGTAAGTGAGAAAGCGCATGTGAAGTATGGATGGACCGGCTGACATAGTTGCACCACATCATACACCTGTCTTTAACTGTCGGAGTGACGCTGCTATCACATCCATCCAATGAGAGCCTTGAGGCTCTGCAAATTTGCTGTAAAACATGTTTCTTGGGGCCTATAAGGCTTTAATTTGTGTTTGATTAGAGTTTCATTAGAAGAAAATTTCTAGTCATCCAGTTCTTTATGTGCTTGAATACACTCGTTGACTTAGATATTTGACATAGTCTCCATCTGTACGTAGATGAAAGCTGTATAGCTGTGTGTCATCTGCATAACTGTGGAAATTATCTCCTGTGTTTCTAATAATGTTCCCTTTGTGGTGGAATATCGTAGAACAGTAAGTGTATTTGAACTGAATCTTGAGGCACAATTACACTCATACAGGCTGAGATACCAGAGTGGTCTCCGCTTATATCTACAAAATTGATAACCGCCTGATACGTGATGGATTTAAAACTGACTTTAAAGCTCAGTCCTCGCATACACCAGCCGTGTTTAAACGCCCAGGAGAATATTATGATCTCCAGTGTCACAGCAGCAGCAGATCCAATAAAATCCAGGGAAGTGGTGACTGTTTCCGTGGTCGGAGGATAAGAGCAGGTCATTAGCGATGAGAACTGAATATGGCTAAAGTGCTAGGGTGCTGTCTAAAACCTGAGCCTGAAACCCCGCATAGATGCCAGCTCATCTTAAGAAGGAGTGCACAAATCACGCTGATACAACTTTTTCTAATATTTTGATATATAAATGGAGACTTGATATCTATTCTGGGAAAGGAGTCTGCTAGAACTGGTATAGTTTTTTGACTGAGAGGCTTAATAAATTTCCAATGACCAATGGGTTGGGGAAATGGACCTAATGATAGGAGGAGCACAACATTTAGAAGAGGTCAAAGCTCAGTGCCGCTGGTACATATTCCTAGAAATTTAGCTATTTAGAAATTCAGATCTAGAGATTAGTTTTATGTAATCCTCCTGTCCTATGGTACAAAAACACTGTAACTGAACTCTTGCTTAAGTACTGAGTAGGGCTGACCATAGGACAAAGTTATGTCTTGATTTTCTGTTATTTTAAGTCTGATATTATCTATTTTATTAGTGAAGAATTGTATGGAAGTCATAAGTTAATAAGGAATAAAACGATTGAGCCATTGGTTTGAGCTGGTTTCGAAGTGAGTTTAAGGAGGTACTTGGCTCTGGCTGCTTTTAGTGACTGTCTATAAGTGCACATAATGTCTCTGAGAAAACTCTAAAAACCTCCAGTGTAGCCTTTCTCCACTTTACGTCTGAGTGAACGAGTAGCCGTTTGCAGAGCGCAGGTATGACTATTGTACCATGGTACACTTTATTCTTCTCTAATTTTTTTAGCTGATGGGAGCGACATAGTATCCAATGTGCGAGTGGAAGATACTGCACATACTGCTGGTCATTTGCCTCAAGATCATCTGCTTTCTTGTGGTTTATGGAGCAGGTCAGATAGATCTGGTAGGTTGTTTGTGAATTTATCTACAGTGGTTGGGATAATGATCCCACTCAGTTGGTAAACAGTGAAGGTGTGGCTTGGTTACTCTCACTTACAGAAAGTTTATAAGATATAAGTGAAATGATCAGTGATATCGTCACTTAGAGGTAAGATATCTAGGTCTAAAACATCGATGCCATGCAAATAATTAAATCTAATGTATGCTTACAGCAGTGAGTTGGGCCGATTACATTTTGCTTTGTAGCCCAAAAGATGTTAATAAATTTGTAGAAAGTAGCTCTTCTACTGTATTATTTGGGCCGTCTACATGAATGTTGAAATCACTGATAATAAGTGCTCTGTCTTATTAATTATTGTCTGAAATAAAATCAGCAAATTCCTCAAGAAAATCTACTATAAGGTCCTGGGTGGTCTATACATAGAGATAAGAGAAAGAGATAACAGAGATTTCTTTGTTGCATCCATAAGCTGCAACATTAAGATCAAGCAGTTCAAAAGAGTTATAGCTAATTCCAGCTCTCTGAGTAACATTTAGCTCCTGACGATAGATAGTTCCAACACTTCCACTCTCCACCTGACCGGGCGGGCTCGTGCTTATATAAGTACTCCCTGATGGAGTCATCATTTAAAGTGATGTAATCGCGTAGGTTTCAGCCATGTTTCAGTCAGGCAGAGCGCGCAAAACTTTTTTGTCTGTAATTAATTCATGTACAATGAGAGATTTCGGTTTTTTCAATGATCGAGATGTTTAGAGACCAAACCTAAATATTGCTGCTGTTGACCGGTTTTAACTTTTGTTTTGATCGTGATCAGGTTATTTCTAAGGCCTGTGCGGATTTACTGATATATCTGATTTTTCGCGAGGACAGACACAGTTTCATGTGGGTAATCATACTCGGTCTAACATTTATATTACATGGCATACTGTCAATGCTGCTGTCGTGGTGATTCGTCACCTACTTCCTCTCATGTAAAGCACTTTGAATTACCATTGTGTATGAAATGTGCTATATAAATAAACTTGTTTTGCCTTGCCTAACTACTATTAAAGAATTTAAGTTAGAGATAGGTTTTCTCTGGGTCAATATGTTGTTATCATCATCCATGTGCATCTGTTTTAACTAACCTTGATAGATCGCCACGATTCGAGCTGCATAGGGGCACATGACAGGGTGTCCACTTTCACCCCTGCTGTTTGCTATTGCCATAGAACCTTTAGCAATTGCTATCAGAAATCATCCACAGATTCACAGCTATTAGACAGCTTGAAGCAGGATATAGAAAATGGAGATCACTCCCCATATGAATGATCAAGCCGTGATCAATGCAGTTAAAAATGGTGAGCCTTCCAAGATTCTTATATCTTTTCAAAATGTACCTGTTTTTCACCCAAATCATTTTTTAAAACTCTTGACTACATTATTATGCCTTTCATATGGGGTTTTAAAAATGCTTGTATATGTAGATTCATTTGCAGAAACCTAAGCATTTGAGCGTGTTTGGGTTTGCCTAATTTTCACTAGTATTACTGGGCAGCAAATTGCAGAGCTTTAAATGTATTGGCAGGATTCTTTCCAGGCATTTTTAAGCAGACACTCACCCTGGGTTAGCAATAGAACAAAGTTCCTTCCATTCTTCTCTTTTTCTGCTTTGCTTTTTCTAGCTCCCCTGTCTAATAAAGAGGTTCCCAAAAAGAATTTAAATCCTTAATAACTCAATTAGAACCCGTATCAAATTAGAAAGGTGACTAATATTAACAAATACTTCCTTATTTTCTCCTATCTGTTACAATCATGCATTTAAACCTCTCTTACATATAAAAAGTTTTAGGAATGGCAAGATAAAGGAATTCCCAGTGTTAAAGTACATTAGTAATTCTTTTGCCTCTTTCACTTCCGCTCAGTGAGAAATTTCCAATCTTTCTTCTTCTAATTTTTCAGATATCTTCTATGTCCGGAATTATGTTCGCTTACATTTTTCTGATTTTGTAGTTTTGCCTTTAGTAAAACAAAAGTTTTGATTTATTTTCAAATTCTCTTTTTTTGTTAATGCTTTAAAGATGTAATTAACTTTTCCTCCTTTCTATATTTGAAAACTGCTTGGGAAGAAGATCTAGAATTCAGATTACAGAGTTTGATTGGGATAAATGTCTTTATCTGTTTATTCATGTTTTATAAATTCGAGGCATCAAAGCTGTAAGAAGTATTCAATACAAGGTTTTATACAGACTTCACTATTCTAAAACAAAGCTCAGCAAATTCTATCCTTGGTTTCTCCAATCTGTGATAAGCGTAAAGTTGCTGAGGTACCGTATAACATCTGAGTTTTTGGGTAGAAATATTTCAGTTTTTTGACAAAGTCTATAACTGTGTTTTACTCCCTGACCCAGTGATAGCAATTTTGGTTGGTCAGATTTGCTTGAGTTGCTCAGTCCAAAGGTAATGTCACCTATCCAATATGGTATGATTGCAGCTAAAAAAATTATTTAGCTTTTTTGAAAGAAAAATGTTAGGCCTCTTCTCTGACTGGTTAACTGACTTACTTTACTACTCTACATCTTGAAAGAATCTAATATTCTATCTCTGGGAATTTGATAAAATGGGAAACCAGTGTTTACTTTTCTTTGAGCTACAAGGACCAAATGATGTTTTAATTTTTTTTTAATTTTTATACGATTTTTGCAGTTTATTTTTGGTAGGATATGCTGGTCTGTACACCGCTATTCTCCTTTTTTTGTCTTATTTTGTGCTTCATTTTACATATTTCCCGATGTTTCTCTTGTTATGAAGGGTTTGTCTGTCTGTTATTGTTTGTTTTCTTGTCTGCAAAAACCACAATAAAAATAATAATCTAAAATGATGTATGCCCCAAAAATACAAGGGCAGAAAATAAATATTTAAGCTTGAAAAAAAATTATTAAATTATTAGATGATATTAATCATAGGGATTGTCTAAGAGTGGCATTCTGGTCAAACTGCTGTGAAAAGTGTACTGAAGTTTAGATTGGAAAGAAAAGTTTAATTATATTGTAGAGCCATAACTATTTGTGAAGGCAGCCACGCAAAAGGGTTAAATCATCTTCTGGGCTAGAGTCTGCTGTGGGAGCTGGAGGCTACTGGAAAGAAAAAGGAAATAACTGTGATTGGTTGTTTTAGATCAGTAAATGGTCTTGTGGAAGGAACTTCAGCTGTCAGTATGAATTTTATAGGTTTTCAAAACAGGTTATGCTGTTTATTTATAGTGCTAGCAATGAGTTTAGCCATAATAGTATTTAAAACATTTTAATAACTTTAATAAACAGTGAATTAAAAATGGAGAGATTTAACCATGAAAGGAAGAATGTTTTGAATCAGCTATCACAGCACGTGAGAATTAGGTTGCTAGTTCCTATTGTTCTGTAATAGTTTATTATGATACACTTTAGTTGTTCATTTTATTGACTTATTTTCTCTTGACTTTATCTTATCTTTGTCTGAGTACAATGCAAATTTAGAATACAGGAAATAATAATAAATGTAATTTAAGCAACAAACAGCCTGCTTTTTTGTTTAAAATGTAATTTACAGCACACCTTATTCCTGACGCTAGTGACTGCTACGAGAGCCAGAGACCCGACTACATGCAGCTTTGTGTAATGGAAGAGCTGGAAAAGTGAATAGAGGCTTTGCTGTGGTGAGAACTGGGGTTTGTTTGATGTCGCTGCCGCGCGACTCACGCCTGGAAGTGAGCCGGGTCTTGTGCGGGATAACTGAGATATTGAGTGAGGGTGAGCTCAAGGCTTTGTAGATCTAATGGCTGCCCTGGCGACTGGACTGGATTTAGGAGTGTTCAATTTAACCTAAAAAAATACTCTCCACTTTCCAAATTGGAGGATGTTGGCAAGCACGTGTTGAGTGGACGCTGATGAAGGAATGAACCTAGGGCCATGTAATGGCTGAGATCAAATGCTGGTTAGGATGATTAGCTAAACGAGCTACACCTGTGCCTAATTGACAGATCGCCTGATCTTGCCTCCCGGAACGCTGTTAAAAAAACAATGTGGAAATGCTGCGCTTGTTAATTCAAAATATTGGACAAAAAAGGAGAATATCAGTGTGAAGAAAAATCAGTAAAAAGTCAAATTTATTTGATTAAAAACTTAAAATTATACTAAAAGTATTAAAAAGTAGTATTTTTTCTGACAGGCATACAGCAGTAAGCAATGGCAGAGGTCAAACACAGATGTAAATGGAGTGCAGCAATCAAAATTAAACAACTTTTATTTTTATCAGATGAACACAAACTAAGATCTAAATCATCTAAACTAAATCATCTTTCTTTGTAAAACAATATCCAAAATGACACTTCAAAACTACAAAGTGAATATGACAATAATAGGCAAATGTAAGATGATTACAAATACTTATATTTTAAACTTGACTGTCGTGTTTACTTTGTGTGCTTTGTAGTGGTCCTGCCACTTGCATTAACAGACTAAAAATGTTTGCTTGTGTTTATCTGTAGAAAGAAAGTCTGGGACGACATCTTAATTTTTGAGGGAACTATCACTTTAATAACGATGTGATGCAAAGGTTAGAAACATGTTCCAACTCAGAATGCATCGAATGTCATAGAATTAAAATATTTTGAAAGGCCACTTTATTGTGTTTTGTCTACATCACTGTCTAAAAGGATGATTAATCTTATTTGAGCTTTTTCAGCAAATATTGCCACATAATTAATTGCAACTAATTATAAGAATTAATGAGAAAACCATGTATTAGGATTAGTGAGAGTCCAAATTCCTTCAATGTGTGTTATATAGTGACATATTATTAATTCAACTGTGTCCACTACCTTGTGTCACGTGTGGTTTGGAGAAAAGGAGCACTCAACGAGAATATAAAGTTAATTATGCACATATACAGAAATAATACCTCATGCAGGTAGGCAGACAGGCAGATAAACTAAACCACATTAAAACATCAACGAGATGGGACAAACAGAACTGAAACCACAGGACTTAAATACACAACGTAAATACTTAGTAAACGAGACACAGCTGAACACAATAAGACATTAACTAAAAGTAGGTCACATGGCATACAAAAAAAAAAAAAGTCCACTTGTGACAACTTGGTAAGAACATCAACAATGTACACTTTTTTTGAGACTTACTAAGATTTATTTAAAAAACAATAATTCCTACAAAATAATAATTAGATTTAAATGTTAATCAAATGTTTAATCTTGTGCATTCAGCCAATGTAGTGCACAGGTAATGTCTCTGTTAAATAGAAAGAATAGTTCATCTTTTGGGAAGAAAACACAACTTTTATACCTCAGATTCCCTAAAATAATACTTAACCCTTGAGCTTCAGCAGCATTTTTGAGATTTTTGCATACCTCAATTTAAAACGGTGCCATAATCACATATTTGAACCAAATTTTAACAAACGGGAGAAATAATTATATAAATTTTTATATATATTTATTATATAAAATATATAGAGAGATTTTTGTTTTCATAATTTTATGATAAGCACAAATAATCAAATTTTCAATTAAAAAAAGCTTTTGTTTTGAAAAGTTTTTTGAAAGTTATTTAGATTTTATTTTATTTTTATTTTGAAAAATGTATTTTAAAATGTTAAATTGTTAACGTTTTATGCCTTTATTTAAATGCCAAAATTTTTGCTTTTTGTAAATTGTAAATCTTGAATCCATAAAAATTAATAAAAAGAATAAATAATAATAAAAAGCATTGTCAGCTGAATTCATTGTATTTGTTTATTTTTACAATAATAAAGCACTATTATTTTTATTTTTTATTATTTAAATTCAAACCATTATTTGATTCTGACAAATGAATTTAAGTGTATCATTAAAAGCACATTTAAAAGTAGATATTCAAATTTGTTGTCGCTTAAACTATTGCCTCCTGCTACAGTTACAATAACGCAGTATGCTACTTTGTAATGCTACGGTTGCACCAGTTCCCCGTCTGCCGCTCACTATGAGTTATGTCAATAACAGACTCAGGCTCTTGCTCGCAGCCCTGATTTACTCAGAGTTCACATCTAAGTGAAGGTTAAGGCAGCTGACGGGGGCTAGTTGGCTGAAATTGCAGAATTAAATGCTGGCAAAAATTGGGAAACGCTGGCGAAAAATTGGGAAACCTCTGCAGGGCCTTTGCGGGACTTGGCCAATTTACTTCACAACCTTATCTTATCTTATCAAGATCCATGTTCACCCTCTGCCTTACACATGACATAAACCAAAAAAGGATCAGATTGAGCATGAAACGCACACTTCTCCGCCTAGACAAAAAGCTCAGTCTTTAGCAGCCTCTGAAGCACTCGCTGACTTTCTGAAAGAAGAAAATATCAATATGTCGTCCAGGTAGACATATATGAATTGATCGATCATATCTTCTCACGTCATTAACAAGTTCCTGTAAAACCGCAGACATTTGATAATCCAACAGCATTAGAATATTTTCACGTGCCCAGTATTAGTATTAATAGCGGTTGTCCACTCATCCCCTTCTTAATGTGAACGAAATGGTAAGCATTACGCAAATCCAACTTGGTGAAGACGGATGCTCCTGCAACCTCTTGGAAAGCTGAAGACATCAAAGGCAAAGGATAAGTATTCTTACTGCTCAACTTTGTAATCAATGCAAGGTCACAGAGATCCTTCTTCGACAGAAAACCCCTGCCCCTGCTGCAAGAGAATCAGAAATGCTCACCTTGCTCATTTTGAGTTGTACCATTGTGGTAGCAGCCTTTCTGTGGAGGAACGAGTAGTATTCTAAAGGCATCTTAGTGCATTGTGAACGAAGCAGTCGTTTAGTGCATTAATAATGACCGCCCTGCTTCTCCCAACCTCACGGCATTCTTGAGATGCTTAATATGGGTCTCAGCTTGTGACCAATTCGTAATGACTGCCAAACATGTTCCCATTGCTGAAAATTAAATAGCTGCTTTTCTGTCTCGCTTTCTGTTTCAGAAATTCAGGACGCTGGCTCCAGAGGCGGAAATAATTCCCAACCCCAATACGTCATTATTTAGAATTTGGAATATCTCCAATAAATCAGTGGTTCCCAACCTTTTTAACTCACAGCCCACACAACCAAACACATATGTTTCGCGGCCCACTGCAAAAATTTTAATGAACCTGTTATTTGTGTCGGTTAGTAACTGAGTACTCAGAAGCAAGCATGACTTTTAACTGTCTTTATTGAATAAACGGGTAATGTTGAATAACCAGAAAATGTGCATAATAGGTCATTAATTTTTAATTAATTATGATATTTAATTATTACTACACATTTTTACGTACATTAGCAATATTATTATTAATACCGCTATGCCCACTGGGGGTCATGCGCCCACAGGTTGAAAAACCACTGCCATAAATCATCCATTAAAACCTCTCCAGTTTCACCCAGAACCTCCAATCTTACGTCACCGCATGGAAGTGTTTTAAATAATTTTATATCTCTCATTATGTGAAGTTTCCAGACATTTCCTTCCTCTCAATTACCTCATTTATCTCTTTCTTTGACCATGCCAAGGGCTTCCCAGTTGGGTGCATTAAAGGTTACCTAAGCGGTTTACAGTTTTTTCACAAGTTGTATGGGGCCTTTAACCAAATTTCTAATTCTCAAATCTCCATGCTAATTAAAGGAATACCGCCTCACACTCAATGCCATGTTTATCTTTGTTACATGCTACGGAACGTTATTGGGTTTTCTTGTATGTTGTTTTCTGCTTTTATTTCAGTTTATCCCTTGTCGCTGCTGGGATTGGTTGCCTTTCATCCTCGCCGCCCAACTAATCCTGTCGCCCTGCTTCCCTGATTGGTTGCTTTGCATGCCAGCATTTCAACCAATCCTGTCAGTCTGCTCTCCTGATTTGTGCAGATA
The DNA here is from genome assembly GCF_018831695.1 of Puntigrus tetrazona. NCBI lineage: Eukaryota > Metazoa > Chordata > Actinopteri > Cypriniformes > Cyprinidae > Puntigrus > Puntigrus tetrazona. Next base: position 2,344,445 of record NC_056714.1, on the reverse strand, counting down.
GTGGTCCATTGCTCAGGCTTCAACCAATCGCCATTCTCAACTGGGTTTTAAAAAGCCTAGTTTAGAGACTGATGGGGGAAGGCTTTTGTTTGAGACTCATTTTGTAAATGGTTGTCATTGTTGGTGGCAGAAAGACTGGCTATGGAAAGCAAGCCACGTGGTTTACATCGCAACATATAGGTGATTCTTTGTCTAGAGATACACTAGGTAAGGTGGTGCGTGCCAACCTATGCATTTCTTAAGAAGAGTAGTTTAGGACGTCCTGGACGTTGAAGATTTTCTTTTCCTTTCTTTTGTTTTTCTTAGGTCAGTTTTAAAGGGGAACTTGGTTGTAGTTAGAGTGGTTTTTTGGTTTATTTTCAGCCGCACTCAATAGCCAGTCTCTATCTGTTCTGCTTTTCACTTGAAATGTTTTCTTTATGTAAATATTTCTTTAATTAGTACTATTTCTTTTGCACTTTCATATTCATTGTAAATAAATCACCTCATTCAGCATCTCGTTTGTCTCTGTCATCGCTTGGTTGTAACCAGTGTTGATATTCAGCCTACCAACGTCCCTTAATTTATGTGCACCCACACACCCTAGTCCATTGTGGGATCGTGAACATTTTTGGGGGCTCGTCCGGGATATTAAAAGTCCTGAGTTTTTTCTTTTTGTGGGCATTGGTTTGGTTGGGCTCAACACGGTTGACAAAGCGATTTCATTTGTAGAGCTAGTTATAGGTTCGTGAGAGAGGGGCGTTGTCTATTGCTTAAGGCAAATTTGTTTCTAGTTCAGTACGCTTCCTTTGTATTAGGTGTGGCCATGTTTAATTTGGATTCATTTATTAGAGTCCGACTTCTGGGGAATTTGATAAATGTCGCAAAGATGACTTAATTCAAATTGCTGAACATTATCAAGTTGTAATAAGCAAACAAAACCTTAAAAGAGAAATTCGGAATGTTATTTATGATCGGTTGGTCGAACTGGGGTTTTTTGCTGTGGTAATGTGACTCCGAAACAGTTGAATCCTCTCAGTGTGACTGAAAGACCGTGTGCTTCTGAACGGACAGATACAGGGCAGGATAGTGATACAGCTGGAGGGTGAAACGGAGGTTGAACCTAAGGTTGCACTACCGCCCTTTGATCCGATATCGCCTGCCTCGTCTCGATTCAATGGCAGACAGCAGATTTAAGTTGCGTCTGGCCAAACTACAGTATGAGGCTCAGGAAAAAGCACGCGTCCCACCAAGCTGAGTTGGAATTACAATTTAAGATTCGTCACAACTGGAGATAGAAGCCGATAAGCAGGTTAAGCTGAGACAGCTAGACATAGAAGCTGCAAAGCTGCACGCTTGGCTTCTCCCATCCCTGGTTCTGGTATAACCACAGCTGCTCCGGTGAGTGCCCCACCTGCCTTGACCAGTTCGTACCATACTGACGTAAGTAAATATATTTCACTCGTTCCAAATTTTCGTGAAGACGAAGTTGATTCATACTTTCAAGTATTTGAGCGAATCGCGTCAACCTTACATTGGCCATCTGACATATGGACTTTGCTATTACAGTGTAAACTGTGTGGCAAAGCCAGGAGATTTGTTCGGCGCTTTCAGTTGAGGAAAGTTTAAATTATGAGACGGTGAAGTCCGCAATATTAAGGGGTTATGAACTAGTGCCAGAAGCATATAGACAACGATTTAGGAACCATAAAAAAACTATGCAACAGACTTTTTGTAGAATTCGCCGAGAAAAGAGCTTACTGTTTGATAAATGGTGTACAGCCACTAAGACAGTGGACTTTGGTGAGTTGCGTGAACTTATTCTACTTGAAGAATTCAAGAATTGTTTACCTGAGCGTATTGTTGTATACTTGAATGAACAAAAAGTAAACTCTGTATCCCAAGCGGCTGTTCATGCCGATGAGTTCATGCTCACACATAAACCTATGTTTTCTATTGTTCGCTTCAGGAACATTGACAGGGTCCTGCTCTAGACCAGTGGTAACTGTGACTCAGCCAACCCATTCCTCTCCTCCTCGGCTAAGGTTAAAACAGATCATGGGATAGAGATGAGAGAATGTTACTATTGCCATAAAGTTGGTCATTTGATTGCTGATTGTCGTGTTTTTAAAAGTAAACATGCCCGACCCACAACTGTAGGATTAATTCAGTCTACACCCAGAAGCGAACAGTTATCTTTTGAAAAGAATGTTGAAGCAAGTTATCATCCGCTCATTTTTAAAGGGTTAGTTTCACAACCGTAACCCTGCAGATCAGCGACCAATCCAGATACTTCGGGATACGGTGCTGCCCACTCTGTGTTGATCGCTGATGTGCTTGTTTTGAATGAACAGACATCGTGTGGCACAAGTATTCTCATGCAAGGTATTGAAATGGGTGTTGTTAAAGCCCCTGTACATAAAATCCACTTGCAGTGTGAGCTTGTGAATCGTGTCGATCGGTAGCGGTGCTTCCAGATTTACCGATTAAAGGCGTGTCGCTTATCCTCGGAATGAATGATATTGCCATTAGAGGTTCCCGCTGTAATGAGTGATTCCGCGGCTTCCTGACACTTAGAGGTTTTTGCTCAAGGTACCAGCTGGATTACTCTTGAGAATACGTTCATGCATATAGACAAACCTTCATTGTCTAGAGCTCAGGGTGTGGAAAGACCTTGCATCCGTGAAACAGATAAAGAGGAGTTTCGAAACTAAATTTACGTATAACTCGTGGAGCAGATAATCACAGCACAGGGAAATGATGAGACTTTGAAACGTTGTTTTGATGCTGCGCTTTCCCAGAACAGTTGATCCAGCAACCAGTGGGTTATTTTGTTGAGGATTCTTTGTTGATGCGTAAGTGGAGTTCCACACTTGAACAGGAGCTGACTGGAGTACTGTATACCAGGTGGTCATTCCTTCTGTGTGCACCGACCCCATGTACTATCACTTGCACATGACCATGTTCTATCCGGTCATCTAGGAATTACTAAAACTTATCGCAGAATTCTGAGGTTTTTCTTCTGGCCTGGTTTAAAGCAAGATGTTGCTAGATATTGCCGGACCTGTCAGACTTGCCAGTGCAGTGGTAAACCAAATCAGGTAATCCCAAGTGCTCCTTTACTCCAATACCCATTGTACAAGAACCGTTTGAAAGAGTAATCATTGATCGTGTAGGGCCGTTGCCAAGGTCAAAGGCTGGTAATCAGTTTCTTTTAACGGTTATGTGTGCTACAACTCGTTTTCCTGAAGCGATTCCATACCGTAAGATCACTGCATCTACCATTATTAAAGCCCTTATGAAGTTTTTTACATTCGGACTTCCTAAGGTTATTCAGAGTGATCAAGGGACAAATTTCATGTCTGGGGTGTTTAATCAGGTGTTAGGACACTTGCAATTCAGCACTGTGTTTCCAGCGCTACCATCCTGAAAGTCAGGGGCACTTGAACGTTCCACCAGACATTAAAGTCTATGTTACGCAAATATTGTCTGGATACAGGTAGGGACTGGGATGAAGGGGTTCCTTTGATGCTTTTTGCTGTCCGTGAGGCAGTACAGGAGTCTCTTGGTTTCAGTCCTGCCGAGCTCGTGTTTGGACATACGGTCCGTGGCCCTTTAAAAGTGTTGAAGGAGAACATTTTAGCCCCAGAGTCCAAGTGCAAAACGAATGTCCTTCAGTACGTCGGCCGGTTTCGGGAGCGCTTATGTGAGGCTTGTTCCATGGCACGTCAAACTTTGACCTCTGCTCAGAAGACCATGAAACAGAGATATGACAAGAAAGCAATAGCTCGAGAGTTTAAACTGGGATCAGGTATTAGTTTTATTACCTGTTCCTGGATCTGCTTTGTCTGCAAGATTTGCCGTCCATATACAATCGAGAAAAATTGAGTGACACTGATTATGTTCTTCGTGACACCTGAAAGGCGCCAAAACAAGAATTTGCCATATTAACATGTTGAAAGCCTATTATACGCGCAGTCTCAACCTGAACAGGGAAAACAACAGTGAAACCTGTTGTTGCTCTGTCGTGCTTGTGACTGGAGACTTGGAGACTGATGAGGATGGTTTAACCTCACGAATGCTCCGCAACAGTGTGCTTTGTTGTCTAACTCTGAAAAGTTACAAGAATTACCTACATTGAGTCATCTGTCTGATTCCCAAAAAAATGATATTGAGCAATTAGTTAGGACATATCCAAATCTTTTCCGCGATACCCCAAGTCAAACTACAGTAATACAACATGATATTGATGTGAGTAATGCAGCTCCAATCAAGCAGCATCCCTATCGTGCAAATTCTGTGAAAAGGGAGCTGATGAGACAACAGGTAAAATATCTCTGTGAAAATGGTCTTGCAGTACAAAGTTGCAGTCCATGGAGCTCGCCTTGCTTACTTGTTCCCAAATCGGACGGAACCTTCCGTTTCTGCACTGATTATCGTAAAGTTAATGGTGTAACAGTGCCTGATAGCTATCCGTTACCCCGGATGGAAGATTGTATAGACAATTTAGGAACCGCTCGATTCGTAACCAAGTTGGATTTGTTAAAAGGGTATTGGCAAGTGCCTTTAACACCTCGTGCCTCTGACATATCTGCATTTGTCACCCTGATCATTTCATGCAGTATCAAGTCATGGCATTTGCTTCGTAATGCACCTGCAACGCTTCAACGCTTGGTTGCTACTGTGCTGGCGGGTGTGCCTGGGTGTAATGCATATTTGGATGATTTGGTGATTTATTCAACTAACTGGCCAGAACATATGTCTCAGTTATATTCTGTGTTTGAACGCCTGTCAAAGGCCAATTTAACGTTAAATCTAGCAAAATGTGAATTTGCCCAGGCCACCATTACATATCTTGGGAAAACAGGTTGGGCAAGGACAAGTTCGACCAGTTGCTGCTAAAGTATCAGCCATTTCAAACTTTCCGGTTCCTACTACACGACGCCAATTGAGGCGGTTCCTAGGGATGGCTGGATACTATCGTGGATTTTGTAAAAACTTTTCGAGTGTTGCAAGTCCTCTCACCAGTTTGTTAAGCCCTCACAACAGTTTAAGTGGTCGTTGGAGTGTCAACATGCATTTGATAGTGTGAAGGCACTCCTGTGCAGCGCTCCAGTACTGCAACCCCAAATTTTGAGCGCCCATTTGTTGGAGGTTGATGCTAGCGCTGTGGGGGCTGGTGCAGTCCTATTGCAAGAAGATCCAGATGGAATTGACCACCCGATTTGTTACTTTTTCTCGTAAATTTGACAAGCATCAATTTAATTATTCTACTATTGAAAAGGAGGCTCTTGCATTACTTATGGCACTCCAAAATTTTGAGGTATACGTGGGTTCTAGTTCACTCCTGTTATCGTCTATACTGACCATAATCCGCTTGTCTTTTTGTCGAGAATGTACAACCAGAACCAAAGGTTGATGCGCTGGTCTCTAATAGTACAAAACTATAATCTGGAGATCCAGCATAAGAAAGGAACTGACAACATTGTAGCTGACACTTTGTCTAGGTCTGAAATGTGAGTTTGTTCTTTTACTTTTGGATGGACTTGTGTTTGGTTATTGTCCCTTATGTAAATTTTGATTTAACAACCATGTTTTAAAATGTTTGTTTTTAGTGGGGATGTTACGTTACGGAACGTTATTGGGTTTTCTTGTATGTTGTTTTCTGCTTTATTTCAGTTTATCCTTGTCGCTGCTGATTGGTTGCCTTTCATCCCCGTCGTCCAACCAATCCTGTCGTCCTGCTTCCCTGATTGGTTGCTTCACATGCCAGCATTTCAACCAATCCTGTCAGTCTGCTCTCCTGATTTGTGCAGATAGTGGTCCATTGCTCAGGCTTCAACCAATCGCCATTCTCAACTGGGTTTTAAAAGCCTAGTTTAGAGACTGATGGGGAAGGCTTTTGTTTGAGACTCATTTTGTAAATGGTTGTCATTGTTGGTGGCAGAAAGACTGGCTAAGGAAAGCCAGCCACGTGGTTTACATCGCAACATATAGGTGATTCTTTGTCTAGAGATACACTAGGTAAGGTGGTGCGTGCCAACCTATGTATTTCTTAAGAAGAGTAGTTTAGGACGTCCTGGACGTTGAAGATTTTCTTTTTCCTTTTCTTTTGTTTTTCTTAGGTCAGTTTTAAAGGGAACTTGGTTGTAGTTAGAGTGGTTTTTGGTTTATTTTCAGCCGCACCAATAGCCAGTCTCTCTATCTGTTCTGCTTTTCACTTGAAATGTTTTCTTTATGTAAATATTTCTTTAATTAGTACTATTTCTTTTGCACTTTCATATTCATTGTAAATAAATCACCTCATTCAGCATCTCGTTTGTCTCGTGTCATCGCTTGGTTGTAACCAGTGTTGGATATTCAGCCTACCAACGTCCCTTAAATTTAAGTGTGCGACCCACACACCCCTAGTCCATCGTGGGATCGTAACAATCTTATCTTTTGTTTTTTTTTTTGAGATGTTCAGAGCTTACAGTCTCTTCTAAATTCAATCCGTCTATCAAGCCCCACCATCGCAGACCTAACTGTACTCGAAGGAGAAACGATCTCCTTTTTAAAATAAACAAAGAAAGACAGATCAAGCCAAAAGGGCCATTTTTCTTAGCCATACCAGTCTGTCCTTAAGTATATGCACCTCAGGATTTCATAAGCAAACTCTGGAGGTTGGCGTTTTATAGTCCGTGATGTTTCTCAGTCCCTGCCACAGGCTCCTAGAGTCACTGTGTTGAAACTGTGACTCTAGTTTCCTCCCGTAGCGCCTCTTTGCCTCCTTTACGCCTCTGCGCACACTGTGCGACGCAGCCTTGTATTCGGTCATATCCTCGGTGACTAACCCCGTGTTATAGTTCGCGGAGCGGGATCTCAGAGAGTTGCGGATAGTTTTGTCTACCCACGGCTTCTGGTTGGGAAAACGTCCTGATGACGGTTTTCTACAGTGTCATCCGCTAGTTTCCGATGAATCCCACCACCGCCTCCGTGAACACGCAATGTCCTCGGAGCTACACCTGAACATGGCCCAGTCTGCGTCATCCAAAGCGCCCTGCTGTACCGGGGCTTCCTGTTTCAGCCTCTGTTTGTAAACAGGCACGAGGAAGATGGCGGCATGGTCCGATTTACCAAACGGTGGGCATGATTTTGCCTTGTAGCTCTCGGAAGGGTGTGTAGCAGTGATCCAGTGTCCTTTCGCCCCTGGTGGGGCAGTTGATGCTGGTAGAAGTTTGGCAGTGCGCGCTTGAGGTTTGCACTGTTAAAATCCCCAGCACAATGAGTGCGGCGCGTCCCGGTGCAGTGACTGGTGTGTTGTGAGGTGATTGTGTAAGTCCCATATTGCAGTGTCCGTGTCCGCTGAGGTGGAATGTAAACGGCACTGACTATGACCGAGCTGAATTCCGTGGAAGATAGAAAGGGCAACATTTGATGGTCAGTTCCAGGTTTGGTGTGCAGGAGCGTGAGAGAGGAACAACGCTCGCTTGTCGCACCAGCGGTTGTTCACCATCAGACACACTCCACCTCCCTTTGTCTTCTCCGACTTCATTGTTCTGTCCATGCGGTAGCAGAAAAACTTCGGCTGGTTGTATGGCGTGGTCCAGTACCGCTGGGTTCAGCCATGTCTCGGTGAAGCAGAGGAGGTTGCAGTCCTGAATGTCTCTCTGGAACTTGATCCTTGCCCTGAGGTCATTGAGCTTGTTTTCCAGAGACTGGACGCTGGCTAACAGGACACTAGGTAGGGGAGCGTGTGAGCGTGCCTCAACCTGTTCCTGACACCAGCTCGTTTCCTCATGGACGCCGGTGCGGGTCGCGACAAGGCCCTTTTGTCTTCGACAGGATCTCGCTCGCCAACATGGGTCTGGGTTTAAAACGGCGAAAGTTGGGTGCATTGTACACCAATAGATATAAGAATGGCTCGGCCGTATGTAGTAATAGCCATCTTATATAAAGAAAACCATGCAGACTATTCAAAATACAAACAATTAACAGAAAAACTAAAAGTTTTGCAGGAGCGGTCGTGGACGGCAGCCAAACTCAACGGCGCCATCTTGGAAAAAAAAAAAAAAGACACCCCAGCCTGGATACACCTGGTTCCCACCATGCCTTTCTGATAGCGAACCCTGATCGAGCATCCTTCAGCACCCCCACAGACAGAGTGGGTAGAGGGAACGGAGACATTATGTCCCTTTGCCATAACCTTTCTGCAGATTCTATAATGTTAACGTTCCTGTCATCTTTTACAGTGTCACCCAAAACAGCGGCAGCTTCAGGGGCAGGCTTACGAAATCAATGAAAGAGAGTAATTCATATTTCCTTTTAGTGATTCAAGGTACAGTAATTAATTAATTTTAATAGCTGTCCACAGAAATACGCCATGATTATCAAAAAGTCATTGCTAAAAACAAGCCCAGTACTTTTGAATTATTAACCTTTTTAAATTAATTATTTTTAATGCAGAATTGTATATGAATTAATCAAGATTACGTGCAAAGTGAATCTCTTGCCAACAGGCATGCTCATTCAAGTAAATTATATATATGACTGTTTGTTCTCCTTAATAGTGAAACGCCACCCTCTGCGAGAAGGATCCTGAGGCTGTCATCATCGGTGACTCCATCGTCCGACACGTCCGCCCGCACCGCGCGTTAAGTATAAGGTTCAAACACAATGTTTTCCAGGCGCTCGTGTTAAGGATGTCTCTGCACAGGTGCCGGAGATCGTGACCGAGCTCACCGGGCGCTGTGGTCGGTGCGCGGGGTGAAACGACATCCGCAGCGCAGTCTGAGGTTCTGAAGAGGGACGTGAGGAGCCTGGTGGAGGGAATCCGCAGCGCCGCGCCCGAGACGCAGATCATCATGTCCGGACCGCTTCCCACGCTCCGTCATGGAATAGAAAGGTTCAGTAGACTTTTTGGTTTCAATGAATGGTTGTCTTCATATTGTAAAGAACAGAAGCTGCTCTTTGTTGATAATTGGGATTCTTTCTGGAAACGTCCTAGGTTCTTCCGTGCGGATGGTCTGCATCCCAACCGTGCCGGAGCAAAGCGTCTCTCGGACAACATCTCCACCACGCTACACTCCATTTGACTAGTAAGTAACGAATCACACGACAGCAGCATTGACAATATGCCATGTAATGTAAATGTTAGACCCGAGAGTATGATTACCCACATAGAAACTGTGTCTGTCCCGCGAAAAATCAGATATATCAGTAAATCCCGCACAGGCCTTAGAAATAACCTAGTCACGATCAAAACAAAAGTTAAAACCGGTCAACAGCAGCAATATTTAAAGTTTGGTCTCCTAAACATCCGATCACTGGCGCCAAAATCTCTCATTGTACATGAATTAATTACAGACAAAAGTTTTGACGCTGCTCTGCCTGACTGAAACATGGCTGAAACCTAACGATTACATCACTTTAAATGAGTCGACTCCATCAGGTACTTATATAAGCCACGAGCCCGCCGGTCAGGTCGAGGTGGAGGTGTTGGAACTATCTATCGTCAGGAGCTAAATGTTACTCAGAGAACTGGAATTAGCTATAACTCTTTTGAACTGCTTGATCTTAATGTTACGCTTATGGATGCAACAAAGAAATCTCTGTTATCTCTTTCTCTTATCTCTGTGTATAGACCACCAGGACCTTATGTAGATTTTCTTAAGGAATTTGCTGATTTTATTTCAGACTTAATAATTAATAAAGACAGAGCACTTATTATCGGTGATTTCATGTATTCATGTAGACGACCCAAATAATACAGTAGGAGCTACTTTCACAAATTTATTAACATCTTTTGGGCTAAAGCAAAATGTAATCGGCCCAACTCACTGCTGTAAGCATACATTAGATTTAATTATTTCGCATGGCATCGATGTTTTAGACCTAGATATCTTACCTCTAAGTGACGATATCACTGATCATTTCCTTATATCTTATAAACTCTCTGTAAGTGAGATTAACCGAGCTACACCTCGTTACCAACTGGGTAGAACCATTATCCCAACCACTGTAGATAAATTCACAAACAACCTACCAGATCTATCTGACCTGCTCTGCAAACCTGAGAAAGCAGATGATCTTGAGCAAATGACCAGCAGTATGTGCAGTATCTTCACTCGCACATTAGATACTGTCGCTCCCATCAAGTTAAAAAAGATTAGAGAGAATAAAAGTGTACCATGGTACAATAGTCATACACACGCTCTAAAAACAGCTACTCGTTCACTAGAACGTAAGTGGAGAAAGACTAAGCTAGAGGTTTTTAGAATTGCCTACAAGGACATTATGTGCACTTATAGTCACTAAAAGCAGCCAGAGCCGAGCACCTCCGTAAACTCATTGAAAGCAACCAAAACAATCCTAGATTTTTATTTAGCACAGTGGCTAGATTAACAAATGATCGGTCAGCAATAGAACGCTGCACACCCTCTCAGTTAAGTAGCAATGACTTCATACAATTCTTCACGAATAAAATAGATAATATCAGACTTAAAATAACAGAAAATCAACCCTTAACTTCGTCCTTTAGTCCAGCCTTACTCAGTACCCAGCAAATTCAGTTACAGTGTTTTGCAACCATAGGACAGGAAGAGTTAAACTAATCACTAAGTCTAAATCTGCCACATGTGTATTAGATCCTATTCCAACTAAATTTCTGAAAGATATATTACCAGCCGCTGGTGAACCTCTTCTAAATATTATTAACTCCTCCTATCATTAGGTCACGTTCCCAACCCATTCAAATTAGCAATTATTAAGCCTCTGATCAAAAAACCACAACTTGATCCTAATGAACTATCTAACTACAGACCGATATCAAATCTCCCATTTATATCAAAAATATTAGAAAAAGTTGTGTCAGCGCAGTTATGCTCCTACTTAAAGATGAATGACGTCTATGAGGAGTTTCAGTCAGGTTTTAGACCGCACCATAGCACAGAAACCGCATTAGTTAAAATCACTAATGACCTGCTCTTATCCTCCGACCGAGGCTGCGTCTCGCTACTAGTTTTATTGGATCTCACTGCTGCATTTGACACTATAGATCATAATATTCTCCTGGAGCATTTAAACACCGCTGGTGTACAGGGACAGGCTTTAAAGTGGTTTAAATCATACGTATCAGACCGTTATCAATTTGTAGATATAAACAGAGACCGCTCTAGTATAACGCCTGTAAAGTGTGGTGTGCCTCAAGGATCAGTTTTAGGCCCTTACTGTTCTCGATATACATGCTGCCCCTGGGGAACATTATTAGAAAGCACAGGGTTAATTTCCACTGTTATGCAGATGAGACACAGCTATACATTTCATCTGAGCGTGATAAGTTATCAGAAATGTCTAAATTAACAGAGTGTGTTAAAGACATAAAAGACTGGATGACTAGAAATTTTCTTCTATTAAACTCTAATAAAACAGAGGTGCTTCTTATCGAACCAAATTCATGTTTACAACAAATTTCTGAGCTCAAACTAGAATTAGATGGATGTGATATAAACGTTATCCGACAGTTAAAGACTTGGGTGTGATATTGGACAGCAACCTGTCCTTCGAACACCATATAACTCATGTTACAAAATCTGCCTACTTTAATCTTAGAAATATTGCTAAACTCAGACACATGCTCTCTCTCTCAGATGCAGAAAAGCTAGTTCATGCGTTCATGACATCTAGACTGGATTATTGTAATGCGCTGCTCGCTGGTTGTCCAGCATCTTCAATAAACAAGCTTCAGTTAGTGCAGAACGCAGCCGCTCGAGTTCTTACCAGGACAAGAAAATATGATCATATAACCCCAGTTTTATCCTCCCTGCACTGGCTGCCTGTTAATTTCCGGATTGATTTTAAAGTACTGTTACTGACCTACAAGGCCCTAAATGGCTTAGCCCCCATTTATCTGATCAGCCTTCTGTCTCGCTACAACCCGTCACGCTCTTTAAGATCTCAAAACTCAGGGCTCCTGGTAGTTCCTTGTATAGCAAAGTCTACTAAAGGTGGTCGAGCGTTTTCACATTTGGCACCCAAACTCTGGAATAACCTTCCTGCAAATGTTCGGGGTTCAGACACACTCTCTCAGTTTAAGTCTAGGCAGTAAAGACATATCTTTTTAGCAAAGCATACTCATAAAGATTCACATAAACCTATGCTACAGTACATCGTGATTCCCAATAGTATGAATGGCTGCTACGCTAATTATCCTTTTGTCTCTACCTCGGGATGCACATCCCGAGGCATCTAGTTACCGAGCCTCTCCAGTGAACCCAGTGAGGAGATGACCTTCCTGCGATGACGTCGAGGAAAACTTAACCTTCCGTCTGGACTAATTCTATCTTGAACTTTCTGCATTATAATTCATCCTGCTGTATTGTAATGCATCCTGCTGTGTAGTGATTTGCTTTTGTCTGTGGAATGATTTGCTTTTGTTATGTAATAATTTGCTTTTGTGAAGCTGCTTTGGAACAATAGCCATTGTAAAAAGCGCTATACAAATAAACTTGAATTGAATTGAATTGAAACACTCCACACTCTTCCAGAGATGTTCCCCTCACCTGTAGCTCCACTAAAAAAGATGGGAACAAGCAAGTGAAGCAATGCTGCACATCCTTGAAGTAAGACGTGTATTAACTTTATGCATCTAAAACAGAGGGAGTACATAGAGGAGTGGTTATGCAATATTTTTGTGTTTGTCCTTTAAGGAGAGACCCCTCTCCTGTCTCGTTCTGTGTCTGATAACAACTCCATGCTGGCCATTGGTGCAACGCCTGTTATATACCTCCATGAGGGTGTGCTCTACCTTATGGCTTACTATTATGTTCACTATTTCATTTGATTTACCAAGTGTGTTGCAACTCTTCTGTTTGTGCTTCAGACAGAAGTGATTTCAGATGCAATCCATGGCCGTGATGTAACATATCAATATGATGCCATTTCTGAGTGGAAAAAGTTCATTGTGGAGTAGTGGAAATGTGAAATCATTCTTCTTGACGAGTAATGGTTCACAGCAGTTGTTTTCAAGTTCTTATGGCAGTTGCTTTAAATCTCAGTGATGTATCTATACATCAACCAGGCTTTGTTTCTAGGCCTTATAATTATTTATATTTGATGCAATGGATTGCAGTTTTGGACAGTCATTTTTGTTACTCGTACAGTTAAGAGTTAAAGCACGTTTAAGACCAACTAAAGGTTTGACTATTTTTGCATTGTTATATGTGTATATATGTGTATATATATGTATATATGTATGTATATATGTATGTATGTATATATATATATGTGTATATATATATATATATATATATATGTATATATATATATATATGTGTATATATGTGTGTATATATATGTATATATATGTGTATATATATGTGTGTATATGTGTATATATATGTGTGTGTGTGTGTGTGTGTGTGTGTGTGTGTGTGTGTGTGTGTATATGTATATATATATATGTGTGTGTATGCTTGTTAACACTTAGGATTATTGTTGATGTCTCTAGTAATTATGTCTCTGATTTTAAACTAAAAACTATTTTTTTATTTATTCAACATGTTGAATGCCTATTAAGACTTGCATATTTGTGCATAATGTTTGGACCCGAATACTTAGGTTATCTTCCATTTATGTGTCAGAAATATCATGAGCATTTATAATTTTTGCTGATTCGTGTTCAGCTGCTCTTAATGAATGTATTCTTTATATTAAGTACATTTGAATCATCACAGTTTTTTTCTGTCTTCAGTGTCCAATTTCCGTTTGATTGGGAAGGGGCAAAATTAATACACATAGATATTTTATTTATTTGCATAAAGTTTGAGTAAATATATTTTATAAAACATATTTAAGTGTATTTGCTTGCAAATTATGTAAAAATTTGCACTGATTAAATATTTGAATGAATTAAATTATATTCACAATAATTAAAATATTTACAGAAATGTAATGTTAACAAATATTAAACAATGTTAAAATGTAATATATTTGCATAGTCTAATATCACTACATATAAGGGAAATATGTATATTTAAATATTGCCAATAAAATGTATGTAAAAATTGTTAAAAAGTTGTTAAAGTCAAATATTTCAATATATTTCAAAAGAATGCGTTTAACTACCATTCAAGATTAATCAATCAGTCATAGCAATCACCACCAATCCATATTTGGTACGGGTTTCCGGCTGAGACGCTAAAACAGTGTTACACGTGAGTAATACACGTGAACCACCCCCCAGAGAGAAATGTCGGTACATTATGACGTCACAATGTATAAACTACTCCCGCGCGCTCTGAAGATCACTTTAGTTCAGTGAAAATTCGAGCGAAGACGATCGCGTGAGCTTCAAAGTCTATTCACACAGTCCACAATTTTTTCGCAAGTTTCATAGCGAGAGATACAGCAAGTCAACACGCGTTTCTCCCGCGTTTGAGTCCATGGAGCTCAACTCCAGCAATTCGATGTCAGCAGATGATCAGCTGATGTTGAGTGACTTTCCACAGACAGCTAGAGAAAAAAGCGCTTCAGAAAAAGAAGAGGCTTCTCCTGCAGCAGCCGCTATGGAGAACAGCCCAACAGGTTAGAACAATTAGCATACAACATTAACTATATGCTAAATTAAATTAACAATAGTAAAAATTGTGCAAAAAAAAAAAAAAAAAAAAAAAAACCTTAATTAATTCAATTAATTAATTTAATCTAATGCAGTACATCTGTCACATGTTACCTTATTGTATTGTTCTTCATGGTTTCTGCCTCAGAATTTGACATACATTTTGTGTTAGTAATTTCTTTTACCTTTTTATTTCTTTGTTTCTCCTTTTCCTAGAAAAACAAATCAATAAGAGCAAGAAAAAAGGCATGCGTGCATTCTTCCGGCGAATAAGGAAGGCTATAAAGCTTTGCACCCTATGTTGCTGCCGGGACAACATATTGCCCCCATTTCCATGCGATGATCCAGCAGATCTCCAGCCAGGTTTATCTGGCCTTGAATGGGCGTTATCAATCGATCCATGTCCATCTGGTATTGAGCTGACAGTTAGCACCAATCCGGCTGATCCTGAGGTGACATCGGTCTCTGGACCATCCAGTCTTGAAGTGACATCTGACAGTGATCAGGCTGATCCTGAGCCATTGCTTGTCCCAGGTCCATCCAGCTTTGATTTAAAGTTAACTCTGGATCCAGTTCGATCCAAACTGGTTTCTGAGACGGTAAATGTCCCAGGATCGTCTACTCTTGATGTAACACCTATATCAAGTCTATCCAGTATCGAGATGAACTCAGATGTGGATTCAACCGAGACCAAGCCGTCATCTGTCTTAGGTCCATTCACACTGGATTCTGAGATAACACCTGTCCCAGGTTCATCTGATTTTGAGGCAGCTGTTGGTAAGTCTACTGTAATTATTATCTACTTTTGGGATTTTAATTTTTACGTAATTGTCTGCTCTTTTACACTTATGCCTAATTAATATTATGCTTCTGTCTAATTCCTTTTATAACATTTTTCATTTAGCATGAGGAATTGATAGTTCTAATATTTTAGGATTTTTTTTCTTGTATATTTATTTAGTATTTATTTTTTTAAGGACAAGTAAAAAGTAGTGTGAAGACTGAATCAAAAAATGTCAGAAACACAAGTTTTTCTTTGCATCAAGCCTTGTAGTTTAGAATGAACTTTATGTATATTCTTTCATTATGAGAAATCCACAAGATGATTAAACATACGTGTCCCATTTAACCTGTTGTCTCATCTAACATCTGTATTCACCCAGTGTTCTTCTTTCTTCATGATGTCTAGACTCAGTATTTGACTTACAGTTTCTAATTCTTGCTTTTTTGTAGAACAATTACCAAAGAGGAAGAAGATAGGCATCTCTGCATTCTTCTGCAGAACATGGAGGGCTGTTAAGTGTGCTGCCCTCTGCTGCCAAAGGGACAACAAAGTGGCTCCTGACCCGTCACCTGACCTGTCATTTAACCCATCATCTGACCCAGGCCCATCAGACTGAGTAATCTGACCCAGGCCCATCCAGACCTGCCCCCCACATCAGTTTGGTTGTGAGCCTGTTGGTAAGTTTACGTCATTATTATTGTACTGTCACCACTTTTATCATAGTTGTAATTTTACTTCTCCTTTTGGCTGTTTATTTACGTTTGTGTCGAGTTTGCATTTATGTTCCTGAAATTTATCAGTATTTACATATAGCATGTCAGGAGCTACTTTTATAATTTAATTAATATACAATATTTTACTAAGGGACAAAATACAAAAACATGGCCTGACATGTCCGCAATGTTAGAGCTAAAACATTCCATATAAAAGTTTAGAATTAATTTAAATGTCATCTTTAGCAAGATGCTTGAGCTTAAGTGTACCACTTTAGCAATTGTCCTGCCGAATTGTATTCACCCAGTGTTCTTCTTTGTTCATGATGTCTAGCCTCAGTATTTGACTTATTTTCTTTTTCTCTTTATTTGTTTCTTTTTAGAAAAAAAAAGGAAGAAGAAAGACATCCAAGCATTCTTCCAGCCAATATGGAGGACTGTTAAGTTTCCCTCCTTGGCCCCAGATTCATGTCGGGTTGAACCAGTGGACATCCAGCCAGGTCTCTCTCGTCCTTTGAGGGTGTTTTTACATGATCCACCTCCATCTTGTTGTGAGGTGACAGTCACAGCTAACCAGGACCCACCTGATTCCCAGCGAGGTAAGTTCAGCCTCAATTCACATTTAACACATGACCCAGGTCCAGCAGAGTGGAGTTGATGACTGTCACAGGACCATCTAGTGAGGAGATGATGTCTGTCTCAAGTCTACACAGTCTCAAGCTGACAGTTGACATGGGTTTGAATGTTTCAGAGCCAAAAGCCATCCCATTTTCATTCAGTTTTGGACTGACTGACATGGGTCTGGATGTTCCTGAGACCATCCCAGGTTCCATTCTTGTTCTGAAACCTGCTGTGGATTTGACTGATCTTCAGCCATCATCCAGCTGCAGGCTGACACCTGAGACTGATCTGGAGAATTCTCAACAAAAACCTGTCCCAATACTAACTGGTTTTTGGCCAACTGCAGGTGAGTTTGTTTCCATTATTAGTCTTAGGGTTTTTTGTAAATAGTTTTTTCTTATTTTTCCCTTCATATAAATTATGTTGCCGGTGTGTAGAAAGTAGCGCTCATTTGTTTGTATGTTTTTCAGCATCACTTTCGTCTCATTATGATGTGGGAGTGAAGCTGGGAGAAGGAGGCTTTGGTTCTGTGTATGAGGGGACTCACAAATCCAGTGGCCAGAAGGTAAACTACTCATGCTACTCATGCAAAACATTTTGTCGCTTTTATTTTATCTTTGTTTTGTTCTCATACATTTTCCCTTTTTTTGTGCAGATTATTTTTATCAAACATGTTTAAAACTATTGTCTCTTTGCAGGTTGCTATCAAATTTCTACCTAAGGAGTCCAGGAACAAATTTATTAATGTGGTAAGTTAGCAAAACAATACATTATACACAATAAGTATTGTAAATTTACATTCAACGCACATTTGGGTTCCAAAGTTTCCAATATTGTTCTTGATGTATCTCAATGTCAGTATTACTTTTGTGTTTCTCTAGCCTGGATCTACAAAACTACTGTCAGAAGTGGCTATAAATGTGATCGTGCATGAACCTCCAAAAAGCCCCTACATTGTGCAAATGATCGAGTGGTTTGATCAGCCAAGTCAGTTCGCCTTAGTTATGGAATATCCGCATCCATGTGAGACCTTGCAAGCATTTACCGTGCGCCATGGAAATCGTCTAGATGAATCTGTGGCACGTGGCTTAATGAGGCAAGCGGTGCTTGCAGCCAAACACTGCATTGAACGGGGTATTTTCCACAATGACATCAAGACGGACAATTTGCTGGTCAACACAGAGACACTGCAGCTCAAACTAATAGACTTTGGCTGTAGTCAACGTATTAACATGTCTTGTTCTGAAGGTGAGTTGACCCGACCCATAATATGTCAAATATTGTACATGATTCAAAGCTTATTATCTCAAAGGAGACTAATGGCTCATGCAAGACTTTAACAAATAAATTGACAGAACTCCGTTTATCTCTTGCTTCCAATACAGATCATAAATATGCAGTCAGATCAACAGTCTGGTCTTTGGCTACAACACTTTTGGAAGTAGTAAGTGGAAGCCGGTCCAGAAGTGTTCTCTACAATGCACATCATCCTTCGATGCCAAATACTTCCAGTGGTGAGTCTACAGCACACATCAATAATACACACATTAAGTCGTGGTACAATATCAGAGTGTTTACAGTACCAATGACAAATTAACAAAGTGTAACACACAGGAGATTGTCCTTATTTAAAACTGAATACAATACTAAACACTATGGTTTTTTTTATACATTTTCCTACATTACATTCAGGTGCTGTGCTGTCATTAAAGAGAGTGCATGACTAACCAGCTTTTTCCTCTTTAAAAAACTGTACAGAGTTCAGAGATCTAATAGAGCAGTGTCTGGCCAGTCATCAAACCAAGAGACTAACGTTGGAGAACATTTTAGAACATCCTTGGTTTAAGCAGGACAGAAGAAAGGCATAGGCTCAAGAGGCAGGAAGTGTAACTGCTTGAGGGAAGGCAGATACCAACCAACTCTTCAGTAATAAAGATTATCTATTATAATTAAACAAGAACAATTACACTGGACAATATTGCACTAGTCACTTTACATTGGACATTCACACAGCCACTTTACACTTTATATTTTATACTTTATTTTATTTTTTATTTTATAATACTTTGTACACTTCTTCTTATATATATATATATATATATATATATATATATATATATATATATATATATATATATATATATATATATATATATATATATATATTATATTTTTTTCCATTCCGATGCTGGACGGTTGTAAAAAACATTTTACTGCATGTCGTACCATGTATGTATGTGTATGTCACAAATAAAATTTGAATTTGAATTTGAACAATAAAATATAATACTAATATGCACACTGTATTGCAATGGCTCTTTTTATATTTTTAAAATTTGAAGAAAGCGAATAGTACCCTCTGAAGAGGTTTGAGATGCATGTAAGGATGTACAGATTTAAAAGGTATTTGAATCAGGGCTTGATGGTTGAAAATACAGAATTTCTTTGATTAGAAGGGGGAGAGGAAGAAATAGATTTGTTTATGGGTATGCAAACATCACTAGCACGATGTCTCGGGGCTGTTGCATTTTCCAGGTAGACTTCAATTCAATTCAATTCAAGTTTATTTGTATAGCGCTTTTTACAATGGCTATTGTTCCAAAGCAGCTGCACAAAAGCAAATCATTACACAACAGGATGAATTACAATACAAGAAAATTCAAGATAGAATTAATCCAGACGGAAGGTTAAGTTTTCCTCGACGTCATCGCAGGAAGGTCATCTCCTCACAGGGTCCACTGGAGAGGCTCGGTACCTAGATGCCTCGGGATGTGCATCCCGAGGTAGAGACAAAAGGATAATTAGCGTAGCGGCCATTCATACTATTGGGAATCACAATGTACTGTAGCATAGGTTTATGTGAATCTTTATGAGTATGCTTGGCTAAAAAGATATGTCTTTAGCCTAGACTTAAACTGAGAGAGTGTGTCTGATCCCCGAACATTTGCAGGAAGGTTATTCCAGAGTTTGGGTGCCAAATGTGAAAATGCTTGACCACCTTTAGTGAACTTTGCTATTCGAGGAACTACCAGGAGCCCTGAGTTTTGAGATCTTAAAGAGCATGACGGGTTGTAGCGAGACAGAAGGCTGGTCAGATAAATGGGGGCTAAGCCATTTAGGGCCTTGTAGGTCAATAACAGTACTTTATAATCAATTCGGAAATTAACAGGCAGCCAGTGCAGGGAGGATAAAACTGGAGTTATATGATTATATTTTCTTGTCCTGGTAAGAACTCAAGCGGCTGTGTTCTGCACTAACTGAAGCTTGTTTATTGAAGATGCTGGACAACCAGCGAGCAGCGCATTACAGTAATCCAGTCTAGATGTCATGAACGCATGAACTAGCTTTTCTGCATCTGAGAGAGAGAGAGCATGTGTCTGAGTTTAGCAATATTTCTAAGATGAAAGTAGGCAGATTTTGTAACATGAGTTATATGGTGTTCGAAGGACAGGTTGCTGTCCAATATCACACCCAAGTCTTTAACTGTCGGAGTAACATTTATATCACATCCATCTAATTGTAGTTTGAGCTCAGAAATTTGCTGTAAACATGTTTTTGGTCCGATAAGAAGCACCTCTGTTTTATTAGAGTTTAATAGAAGAAAATTTCTAGTCATCCAGTCTTTTATGTCTTTAACACACTCTGTTAATTTAGACATTTCTGATAACTCATCAGGCTTAGATGAAATGTATAGCTGTGTGTCATCTGCATAACAGTGGAAATTAACCCTGTGCTTTCTAATAATGTTCCCCAGGGGCAGCATGTATATCGAGAACAGTAAGGGGCCTAAAACTGATCCTTGAGGCACACCACACTTTACAGGCATTATACTAGAGCGGTCTCCGTTTATATCTACAAATTGATAACGGTCTGATAGGTATGATTTAAACCACTTTAAAGCCTGTCCCTGTACACCAGCGGTGTTTAAACGCTCCAGGAGAATATTATGATCTATAGTGTCAAATGCAGCAGTGAGATCCAATAAAACTAGTAGCGAGACGCAGCCTCGGTCAGAGGATAAGAGCAGGTCATTAGTGATTTTAACTAATGCGTTTTCTGTGCTATGGTGCGGTCTAAAACCTGACTGAAACTCCTCATAGACGTCATTCATCTTTAAGAAGGAGCATAACTGCGCTGACACAACTTTTTCTAATATTTTTGATATAAATGGGAGATTTGATATCGGTCTGTAGTTAGATAGTTCATTAGGATCAAGTTGTGGTTTTTTGATCAGAGGCTTAATAATTGCTAATTTGAATGGGTTGGGAACGTGACCTAATGATAGGGAGGAGTTAATAATATTTAGAAGAGGTTCACCAGCGGCTGGTAATATATCTTTCAGAAATTTAGTTGGAATAGGATCTAATACACATGTGGCAGATTTAGACTTAGTGATTAGTTTATGTAACTCTTCCTGTCCTATGGTTGCAAAACACTGTAACTGAATTTGCTGGGTACTGGGTAGGGCTGGACTATAGGACAAAGTTAAGGGTTGATTTTCTGTTATTTTAAGTCTGATATTATCTATTTTATTAGTGAAGAATTGTATGAAGTCATGAAGTTATTGTTGAATAAAAATCTAGGATTGTTTTGGTTGCTTTCAATGAGTTTACGGAGGTACTCGGCTCTGGCTGCTTTTAGTGACTGTCTATAAGTGCACATAATGTCCTTGTAGGCAATTCTAAAAACCTCTAGTTTAGTCTTTCTCCACTTACGTTCGAGTGAACGAGTAGCTGTTTTTAGAGCGTGTGTATGACTATTGTACCATGGTACACTTTTATTCTCTCTAATCTTTTTTAGCTTGATGGGAGCGACAGTATCTAATGTGCGAGTGAAGATACTGCACATACTTCTGGTCATTTGCTCAAGATCATCTGCTTTCTCAGGTTTGCGGAGCAGGTCAGATAGATCTGGTAGGTTATTTGTGAATTTATCTACAGTGGTTGGGATAATGGTTCTAACCAGTTGGTAACGAGGTGTGGCTCGGTTAATCTCACTTACAGAAAGTTTATAAGATATAAGGAAATGATCAGTGATATCATCACTTAGAGGTAAGATATCTAGGTCTAAAACATCGATGCCATGCGAAATAATTAAATCTAATGTATGCTTACAGCAGTGAGTTGGGCCGATTACATTTTGCTTTAGCCCAAAAGATGTTAATAAATTTGTGAAAGTAGCTCCTACTGTATTATTTGGGCCGTCTACATGAATGTTGAAATCACCGATAATAAGTGCTCTATCTTTATTAATTATTAAGTCTGAAATAAAATCAGCAAATTCCTTAAGAAAATCTACATAAGGTCCTGGTGGTCTATACACAGAGATAAGAGAAAGAGATAACAGAGATTTCTTTGTAGCATCCATAAGCGTAACATTAAGATCGAGCAGTTCAAAAGAGTTATAGCTAATTCCAGTTCTCTGAATAACATTTAGCTCCTGACGATAGATAGTTCCAACACCTCCACCTCGACCTGACCGGCGGGGCTCGTGCTTATATAAGTACCCTGATGGAGTCGACTCATTTAAAGTGATGTAATCGTTAGGTTTCAGCCATGTTTCAGTCAGGCAGAGCGCGTCAAAACTTTTGTCTGTAATTAATTCATTTACAATGAGAGATTTCGGCGCCAATGATCGGATGTTTAGGAGACCAAACCTTAAATATTGCTGCTGTTGACCGGTTTTAACTTTTGTTTTGATCGTGATCAGGTTATTTCTAAGGCCTGTGCGGGATTTACTGATATATCTGATTTTTCGCGGGACAGACACAGTTTCTATGTGGGTAATCATACTCTCGGGTCTAACATTTACATTACATGGTATATTGTCAAAGCTGCTGTCGTGTGATTCGTCACCTACTTCCTCTCATGTAAAGCACTTTGAATTACCATTGTGTATGAAATGTGTTATATAAATAAACTTGCCTTGCCTAACTACTATTAAAGAATTTAAGTTAGGAGATTTTCCTCTTGGGTCAATATGTTGTATCATCATCCATGTGCATCTGTTTTAACTAACCTTGATAGATCGCCACGATTCGAGTTGCATAGGGGCACATGACAGGGGTGTCCACTTTCACCCCTGCTGTTTGCTATTGCCATAGAACCTTTAGCAATTGCTATCAGAAATCATCCACAGATTAACATCTATTAGACAGTTTGAAGCAGGATATAGAAAAATGGAGATCACTCCCCATATGAATGATCGGCCATATCATTGCAGTTAAAATGGTGAGCCTTCCAAGATTCTTATATCTTTTTCAAAATGTACCCGTTTTTCTACCCGAATCATTTTTTAAAACTCTTGACTACATTATTATGCCTTTCATATGGGGTTTTAAAAATGCTTGTATATGTAAGATTCATTTGCAGAAACCTAAGCATTTGAGCGGTTTGGGTTTGCCTAATTTTCACCAGTATTACTGGGCAGCAAATTGCAGAGCTTTAATGTATTGGCAGGATTCTTTTCCAGGCATTTTTTAAGCAGATACTCACCCGGGTTAGCAATAGAACAAAGTTCCTTCCATTCTTCTCTTTCTGCTTTGCTTTTTTCAGCTCCCCTGTCTAATAAAGAGGTTCCCAAAAATAATTTAATCCTTAATAACTCAATTAGAGTAAATAAATCTGGTATCAAATTAGAAAGGTGACTAATGTTGGGAAAAAATCTTCGTTGTTTCCCTCCCAGGTTCAGGTCTGTCAATGATGAGACTTACTCTTAAATTTAAAATCTTAAGTTTAATAAAGTCAGAATAATTGAGACTGAGCTCAGGATACAGAACAACAGCATCAAGGCATGCAGGGCAGTCCTGTATGCTCACACTACATTTCACACAATATTTATATTCTTGTGCTTGGGTCTTCCTCCCATTCAGGGTGTCCTTCACAGAACCAGGTGCAGTTGTTTCTTCTCGACCAGTAGATGAGCTCAGCAGTCTCCATATCTTGTTTCTGTAGATAAGACATTTTGTACAGCACATACACACATAATATCAAAATGGAAAAACACAGAGCCTTTATGAGACCTGGGCACAGTGCTTCTATTGAGTAAAACCTGTAAAACATAAATCCTTTAAAACATAAATCCCACAATTCCCTCTCTTGATCTCTCTAAAAGAGATCACAACCTTTGCTCCACTTCTTCCTCACAGTGAATCACCTGGTATAAGTCAAATTCTCACAGGCAATCTTTTCCTTTTTCCCTTACCAGAGTTAGTTTTGCTTCTCCCCCACCCCTTATGACATCTCTTTTGTGTCTGCCTTGAGTCGCTCCCTCTCTTGTTCCATTCCACAGTATCAACGTTATTATTACTACAACAATCCCCAACATGTGACCACCTTGTTAACATTATCCCTCATGATTTAGCACCAGAATTATTATCTGCTTGTTGTTTGTCTCCCTCCTCAGGTTGGTCTGTTGCTGTTTCCCGTCTCCCGTCTCTTCTCCCTCTCTCTGACCTTCTCGAAGGTCAGCTCGAACTGTTGTCAGAGACCTGCTAGGGGCAGAACAGAAACAGCAAGCAGACAAGTGAAACCATGTGTTACCTTTTCCAGCCAACTGTACGCAGTGCGAGGTTCACGCAGTTATTTTCATTGGCTCTGACCACCTGGGGGCAGACCATTTTCGTTTCATTTGTTTCAGCCTCACCCACTGCTCGTCAGGTCCTCTTTTCGTGTCCAATTCCTGTTGCTCTATTTCAGGCCAAAACTTCTGTGGCAAAAATTTGTTAATAACAGCTCTTACTTTTTGTTGGTAGGCCTTAGGTGTATCAGTGTACCCATCCCCAGGCATTGGTGCCCATGGGCCAGGAAATTGGCGTCCAGTGGTTAATTCAAAAGGAGTAAATCCAGTGGTTCTGTTTATTGAACATCTCACAGACATTAAAGCTATTGGTAATGCTTCTACCCAATTCAGAGAAGTGCTTGCACAGATTTTGGCTATTTTGTTTTTTTAGGGTCAGGTTCAATCGTTCAACTTTACCTTGGCTTTTATTATGGTATACTCCTCCATATTAGTGCTTCTGGGAAGGATGCAGCTTGCTCTCTAATTATAAACTCAACACTCGTCTTTGTTAAAATTGTTTCTGGTATAGCACACCACTCACAGTTTTGCCCGTGGTTGTCACATCTAAATCTAAAGGTTGGCAATAGTCTGGGGTTTGTAGAGCAGCAGCCTTTGCCATGTCCCCTTTAGGGTAATGAAGGCCTGTTCAGCCTCTGTTGTCCAATTCAATTCACCCTTACTTTTTTTCATTCCGATTTCCTTCACTAAAGCTCTAAATGTATACACAAAAATGCATTTGCCAGATCTATACAGGAGAAGTCGATGTGTTCTGGGGTCAATCTGGTTAAAATGGTGTAAGGATTTGGAGTGGGCAGTGGTGTTGTCAAAACCTTCTCATTTATTTTTCTCATGTCATTTACCATTCTATATTTCCTGTGGAGTGTTTAATGACAGGCAGTATTGGGGTGTTCCACTCAGAGGTGGTCTCACACAGCACTCCCTTGTTCAATAGACTCTTAATTGTGGG
Organism: Puntigrus tetrazona; assembly: GCF_018831695.1. Taxonomy (NCBI): domain Eukaryota; kingdom Metazoa; phylum Chordata; class Actinopteri; order Cypriniformes; family Cyprinidae; genus Puntigrus; species Puntigrus tetrazona. The sequence goes on along the minus strand of NC_056714.1, from coordinate 2,319,225 downwards.
GCAATACCAGTCATGGCCTCACAATTATTTCTATACTGTCTCTCCTTTACCACTGTTGTTTTGTCTATTTCAAAAGACACTGGCTGAATATCACAATAACCCACATCCTCACTTCCTGTTGACCATAACTTTTCTGGTAGGTTGGCTAGCATCTCTTCTGCCCCTGGCCCATCCATTACAGCATTAGTCTTTTCTCTGTTTGACCTTAACTTCTCGTACCTGCCCTCACATATTTCCTCTATGTGTAGTCTGTGACCTCCTGTCATGTGTGATCTTTCCCAACCCTGTCTCTCATCTTCCCAATCTGCTGCCTGTTTTAGTCTTTTTACCATGGGGCCTAAGGCCTTGGCTCCGTGGTGTTTACTTATCATTAAGGAAATGTGTGGTACAGAGACAGTTTTCATTTCAAACCAGTCATATTGTTCCTTACTTAACCTTACTTCCACAGCTACCCCTTCCTTTCCAATGTATATGACTGAGCCTTTTAGGTTGGTATGTCTTTGATCTACATATTGGCTAAACTCTGTTGCATAAACCTCATCATTACTTTTGTCATAGTATAAAGTACAGTGTAATGGGTCAGAAACTGGCAGGAAGTGTCTCAACAGGTCTGGTCTCTGGTTTATCAGCTGCCTAAAGTTGGTTTGTTCTGGATGCAGCACTCTGACCCAATAAATGTCCACTCCCACTCTTCCTGTTGTAGTTAATACCCATTGACCAGCTGCATGCACTAGACCACCCTTAATGGAACAGTTTTGTGTTTTTCCATTTGGAAAAGTTAGAATTTTCCACAGAATTTTCACCCCCAATTTTACTAACAGGTCTCGTCCTAGCAGAGCAGAGGGCACACTGGCAGAGCATAGGAAAGTCCTTTCTCAACCATTCCAGCCTGATTGTATAGAAGTAGGCCCCAGTGTCCACTAAGGCCTGTACTGGCTGTCTGTTGACCAGTATAGTTAGGTAGGGCTCAGCCTCAGCCCCCTTACAGGTTCTCTGTTGGTCTCGTCAATAATCCGCCTGGTCTTCCTGGCCCCATACTGGTCTTTGTCTGGGCACCTGTTGGTTGGTAGACGACGGGACATTTCTGGCGACACCTCTTCCTCTTCCCTGAGGCCCTCTTCTGACAGGAGCCCGTCCCCGTGCAGGAGGTTGTCCCCGTCTATTCAGTGGGCAGTCTTTTCTCCAGTGATCACCTGCTCCGCACAGATAGCACCCCTGCTCTCTCCCTGGTCTCCCGTAATTCCCTCTATAATTTTGGTTTTCCCACCCATTTCCATAAGGTGGCCAGTCCGGCAGTGGGTCATATGGATAATCATATGGGCCCTGAGGCTGATAGTTTGCTGCCCCTTGTGACACATCCTGTCCCTTCATCCCCTGATTCATTACAGGCATTTGCAGAGCTCCCTCTCTAGGCTTCTTTTTATTCTTTTCTTTTTCTGCCTCTATTTGTAATTTTAGTAGTTGTGTTTTCAGTTTTTCTACCTCAGAATCCTCCCTTTCTTGTTTTTCCATGGCTTTGTCTACATAGTAAATGAAATACCTGGCCCATGTCTCTCCACTACCCCCACACATTTCTGGACTGTTTTCTATTTGTTGTTTTGCTTTTTCTGGAACTCCCTTCACTACTGCCTGCCTGTAAAACTCTTTACATGTGTCACTGCAATCTGGGTGCTGCCCTGTCCTTTCTTCCCATTCAGCTTCTGTCCTATGCAGATATGCTGATGCAGATTCTTCTGCTCCTATCTTAAATTTGATAGATTGATAAGTCATTTTGGGTGTTGGATATAGGTTTGTAAGAGCCCTGCTTATTTGGGTAATTACTTTGGACAGTGGTTTCTCATTGGCCATGTCTTCTATTCTAGCTTCATCCTCTAAAGTAGTCATCTGGGTTCTGGTAAGCAGATGTCCCATTAGGGCCCCTAAAGTCCCCTATTGCTAGTTCATTACCATGGGTTAATGTGGTGAGTTTATTTAACCATCTCATTCCTCCCTTAGTTAGATCTGGCAATTTCTGCAGTACTGCATTCATGTCTGCATTTCTCCATGGTCTATACTCTGGATTCTGTTGTCCTCCTATCCTGTACAGTGGATACTGGGTTGGGTATGTTGTTCTAACCCCCATGTCTTTCTTTAAATTTAAGGCTTGTAATAAGGTGGTTCCTGAGGCACCTCCTTCTCCTTTGTGGGGGCTGGTAGCTGTACCAGCCCTCTGTTCGGCCTGTGCCGCCTGTTTATAACCCCAGTCTATGTCCAGCTCATATCCAGTGATCGTTACACTATCCTTTTCTTCACCCTGACCTTTAGCTAGGCTTAGCCCTTTCATTGAATCTTCCTTACATTCTTCTCTGATTTCCCTTTCCCTTCTTTCGAGTTCTGTCCTCAGCATTCTGACATTTTCCTCCTCATGTATACTTTCTCCTCCATACAGACTACCTACTCTGCTTCCACATGTTGCCTCCTCCTTATGCACACCCGTCAGTCTCTTCCTTTCTCCAGTCAGCTGCCCTACGTGTCGCTCTACTTTTTTCGTTTGATAGGTTTTTCTTCTTCTGATTGTTTCTCATTAATAGCTGCAATTTTTACTCTGCAGACCATGACACTTTTTATTCTGCTCCATATTCTAGTCTGATAGGCCTTTTCTTTCACCTCTTTTTCTAATTTCCCTTTAGTAAAAAATGTTGCAGCTTGCCTGTTCTGTACCGCCATTTTATGCTCTTTGTCTGCTCTTTCTTCTTCTCTCATTATGGCCCTTAATAGTTCCCCTTTGTTCTCAGTGGAATTGTCCCACCCATTAATACACTCTAATTGCTTCCATGCCTTTTCTAATTCTCTTGTCACCCTTGGTTTTTCTTTAATTTCAGCCTGTGCCAACATTTGTCTACTCAATTTATCCCATACTTCCTTATAGGTAGTCATTTTATCAGTTTATATTTTACCTAGTCCAATTACACTTCTCACAATTTGGATTATGACCAAACAGTCTGCACCATCAGGTTATTGGGGTGTTTGTATGTCTAACTTTTCTATGCTTCCCTATGGGTACTAATTGGCTTTTTATTATATAATCTAACACCACCTATTTTCCCAGGATCAATGTCCTTAATACAGAAACCACTGTGTGTGTACTACTTCTTTCACTCTTGTTTTATTTTTGTCATTCAGTGTCCCAATCTCTTGGGCTCATACATTCAGCTTTCTCCGCACTTGAGGCCAAACCCTCGCGTCTGTTCCTACCGGGTCACACTTAAGTGACGGTCCAGAGAGGGTGCGCGACAATTTGGTCTCAAAATACTCGAGATCAGCTTATCTCATTCACACACACACTCAGGTACACACACAGATCGATATAACACCACACTTCACAATATTTCTTATACCTTTTTTGTACCACGCCGGGTTTTACAAACTGTATTTTACCACGCCGGGTTTCACAAACTGCAACTTACCACGCCGGGTTTCACAAACTGTAGAGTACCACGCCGGGTTTCACGAACTGTAAGTTACCACGCCGGGTTTCACGAAATCACCCTTTTAGTGAATTTCAACCTTGCCAGGACATTAATTTTACAGCTCAACCATGCCAGGAAATTAATACTACAGTTCAACCTTGCCAGGAAATTACCTTTTGCAGTTCAACCTTGTCAGGAAATTACTTATACAGTCTAAAAGGACATTACCATTTTTCTATTCATTTTGACTGCATTTACTTCTTTAAATCTTTTGAATTCATCAATTATTCTGATTTCAATATACAGAAAACCACTGGTGCCTCCACCACTTCAACCAGATAATTTAGAGTAATCAATCCTGCAGTTCTTTTATGAAAAAGGTGACTGCTTACCTGTTTCGTTGTTCAGTACTGATGGTTGAAGCAGAGGATTCCCAGCAGAGACCTCGTCTCAGACAGATCCGGGTGCCCCCTCCAAATTGTTGGGAAAAAATCTTCGTTGTTCCCCTTCCAGGTTCAGGTCTGTCAATGATGAGACTTACTCTTAAATTTAAAATCTTAAGTTTAATAAAGTCAGAATAATTGAGACTGAGCTCAGGATACAGAACAACAGCATCAAGGCATGCAGGGCAGTCCTGTATGCTCACACTACATTTCATACAATATTTATATTCTTGTGCTTGGGTCTTCTTCCCCATTCAGGGTGTCCTTCACAGAACCAGGTGCAGTTGTTTCTTCTCGACCAGTAGATGAGCTCAGCAGTCTCCATATCTTGTTTCTGTAGATAAGACATTTTGTACAGCACATACACACATAATATCAAAATGGAAAAACACATAATATCAAATGGAAAAACACAGAGCCTTTATGAGGCCTGGGCACAGTGCTTCTATTGAGTAAAACCTGTAAAACATAAATCCTTTAAAACATAAATCCCACACTAACTTACCAAATACTTCCTTATTTTCTCCTATCTGTTACAATCATGCATTTAAACCCTCTCTTACATATAAAGTTTTTAGGAATGGCAAGATAAAGGAATTCTCAGTGTTAAAGTACACTGTAAAACTGTTACTTAGATTCAACTCAAAAAAATTAAGGCAACATTTTCCAACTATTTTTGTAAGTTTAGTGAACTTCTTGTTATTTTGAGTTGGTAAAAATCTATATTATTTGTTTTACTGTATGCTAAAAAATTAAGTAGAGTCTACGAGTTAAAGCAAAACATTTGAGTTTTACCATTGTGACAAAGAACAGCAGATTGACCAAATCATACTTAGTTTAAATAAGTAACATTTAAAATAAAAAATAACTTTTGATTTTAATTAATTAATTTACTCATTAATTTAGACAAATTATTTCTTCAATCCACTTGAAATAATTAGTTAGTATTTAATAATGAAAGCGAGGTAATCGTTTCCAATGTTTATTACTCTATAACTGCTGCAATATACAAACAACTGGGTGCATTAAGTTTCTGTAATCAATTTTAATGTAATAAACATTTTAACATTAAAAATTACAGAAACTTCTAACCTCTTAAAGTGCATCATAGAACACCTTCAAAGTGCAATCTGTGTACTCTTAACACTGACAATGACAATATAGTGACTCTTAACCTGAGCAATTTACATACAGTAAAAGGACTGACTTTAGTGCATGGTACATTTTAATATGTATTAAAACATAATAAACTAATAAAAGAACATGTTTGCACCATATTCTAATCAAACATTTGACTCTGAAATAAAATAAAGGGCCTCTGACCTCAGCATTTGACATAAAACTAACTTCAACACATCTGAACTGCAGCCAATTAACAAACATTCACAACTTCTTCTGAAAAACACAACAAGATTGCCATTTGGTGTGAGGCTGGCATTTGATCTGCTAACTCAGAAGTTTGTTTTTGAGTGTCATAAATCTGGAGGAAGGCTTTGGGTGCAGTGTGTCAAGTCCCACAAAGAGTCTTTGGAACACCTCAAATGTTTTGCGGAGTTGTGGTGGATACTGCAGGTTCAGAGCATATGTCATCCCCAGAAGCAGGCAACATGCCCTGGCCAGATTACCAAGATTAGTAAGCACTGGGATTCCCTCAATGATGATGCCCACTGCATCTGGTTCACGACAGACATATATCTGCATATTGTGCATTTTCAAGTCCTCATGGACACTGCTCTCTGTTTTTCCCTGTATGAGAAAAAAAAATAGAACAGTAAGTTGCAACAGAATGATCTTCAAAAGCCTTCAATAAAAATAAATAAATCACATTAAGAGTTCACTAAAGGTTTGATCGAGCCAGCTCCTGCAAAGAAAGCCTGGCCTGTTGAACTTGCTGCATAGTACAACTTTCGGTGGAGACTCACAACAAACCTGCTAGACTACATCACACACACACACACAAGCACCTCCAAGGCCTAAATCCTTAAAGGGGAGAGGGGCTCAGCTGCTAACAGGTGTGGTTAAGTAAAAGTCGTCGTCAGTTATATCATAAGATGATTATGACTCCTGCATTAACGTAAAACAAGGATTTTACTTTTGTGAAGCTGCACTTGAAAAATATGACCATTCTTTTCAATCTACAAGCCACTGGAAGACCAAAAGGTTAATTTTGGACCCTGGTTCCTGCACATACATTTGGGTTTTTGTAGGTGTGTTTTGGATTTTTTGACAGAGCCAGACAAGCCATACTCCGTACTATACTCAGACAGACATGAGATGGATATTTGAAAAATAAGTGCTTTTCCCCAAAAAGAGTCAAACTATGCGTTTCAAACAATACTTACATAGTAGTCACAGATGAGCTCTTGCCCTCTCTCTCCCATGTATTCAATGAGGCATCTAAGAGTGACGTCTCTCTTCTTTACCACAGAGGTACTTGGATCCTATAAGTGAATAATGAAAAACTTAATCTTGCACGCAATATAACTACAACATACAACGTCATTATCAGTGTGGTTCTGTACTAATTGAAATAGCATTTCTTTCTGGCTACTTTGTCTAGGTTTCTATGTAAGTACTGGTACTTCTCAAACTTAAGGCTGGCGTTTAGCACATCTGAAGTAAAAGTACTTGATGAACATGTACTAATGTGTGGAGAGCATTCACTCAGCATCATTATCTCATTTTTGACCAAGTCGGCTTTTAGAGGCTTTTGCATCTGAACTCATATTATATATACACATAAAACATATATACATACACACACACACACACACTTTTTTTTATATTTAACCCTAAAAGTAATGTAAAAAAAATATTTTTTGCAGTATTCACCCAATTACATAAGACAAGTAAATACAGTACTGATTGTATCAATATGCATCTGCAACATTATTGCCACTTTTGCCTAACCTGTATCAGTTCCAATAACAAGTTCTTGATGCGTTGACCAGCCGTTCCACCCTTCGCACTAAACAGGTCAAGAAGTTTTGGGGTGTATTTGTCCAGCTGGGACATAAACACTGATTCTAGTGGAACTGCAGCACACCTTTGGAATTCTTCATTTATCTGTAACACATCAATTGTTTGACTGTTATTTGGAACACAACCTTTCATTCTTATGCAATCCAGTAATCCATAAAACATGTGGGGTGGATCTTCAGTATGTGATCACCAAGAAGTGTGTCTAGCATCACATAACAACAACCTTGTTCACTGTTATTTGCATTTAAACAAAAACTGAGTAAGCAGCATGTCAGTGATAAATCATTTACCTGGAATGGTTCAAAGAGGGCAGACCATCTTTCTTTGAATTTTGGCACATCTGGGGACTGGGCAACCACTTCCATTCTTCTCCAGCTATATGTCCTGGCCATCATGTCATTTATGCTTTTGACATCCCTTTTCTTGCTGGCTTCTATTAGGTCAAGCCTCACATTCTCAAGGCTGCTGTCTGTTTCACCAGAAGGGTGCTGAGGCAGGTAGTTTACTTCTGCCCTCTTTGGTTTCTTGATGTTTTTAGCAGGTTTTCGGTCATCTCCCATCTTGTGTTTCATTGAGTTTATCAGGAGTTCAGGGCTTACCAATGCTTTACGTTTGGTACGATAGTTTTCACATTTGTATTTCAGGCTTTGTTGCCACCCATAAATTCCATTAAACGATCCAGGCTCCTTCAAACAGGGATGCCTTTCTATTAGTGCATGTGCTACTGCAGATCTTTGGGCATCGTTGGGATACGCTGTGTAGCAAAACATGGCCTCTGCCAGGTGCTCCAAGATATCCGCTTTGACGCTGGATGATGTCAGTAGGGTGCCATCTCTCAAATAAATCTCATTACCTTGACTCAAAGCCAGCTCAGTGTTGTGTGATAAAAGTTGGAATTGGAAATACAGCAGGCCATGGACTTTGCCTTTCAGAGGGTGAAGGAGACAGAATCAAGGTATCATCTGACCCATCAGAGTGTGTCACAGACTCAGATAAAGAGCACACACTGGAGGTATCAGGGGTGTTTTCCTGGGGAACAAGGGTCAGTGTTATGTTTAGTGGTACATACACTACTTTCAGTGTGTCTTTATCTTTGAGTTCTTTTGTGGTCGTTAAAGTGAAAAAGTCATCAAACTCTTCATCTTTGTACTGAACACTGATATCAGTGGTGATGGCAAATTGTTCTTGGATGGCTGCAACTAATTCATCCACAGTTGAGGGTATTCCACTTTTGAGTGTAAGTTTTTTGACCTCGTGATCAATGAGGACCCGGAATCTGACTGTTGGTTCCATGTCTAGAAACACAGAAGAAACAAATATGTTACACAAAGTCATACTCAACACTGGAGACAGATGTGGCGCTTTAATGTCACCATGAGCTTTCCTGCAACAATATAGGCTGACAGGGGACAAACATCACTAAGGTTTTGTTGTTGAACAAGAGTTATGTGATCGGTCTTCTCAAGATGAAATCCACGATAGTGTTCATCATACCAGGACATGAGTGTTTTCACAATAAAATGCACCTTTTCCCCAAAAAGGGCAATTTGAACAATCTCTGCAAAATCAGGAAGACCAGCAGTACCACCATAGGCCACGATCATGCCTTTTGAGTACCTTGTTCCATTGAAGGTGACGGTATCAGCCAGCTGTACTTGAGACTGACAAGGAAACAGATGCTTGATTGATTCCTGAACATTTACATGCAGGACATCTAATGGCACTGATGTGACTCTTACAACACTCAGAGCAGGCACAACTGTTGTGGAATGCAGGTGGTGACTTATCATAAGTTGATGCTTTGTGGCCAGAGAAAGGAGAATGTTCTTAAAGTTGCCAGTATGTCTCACAATCTGCTTAAATTGGCTGTGCTTAGCTTCAAATCTCATTGTCCAGAAAGCAATCACAGGTCCAAAAGCATTTATTAATGCAGGGTAGTGTTCTAAGAAGTGGTGCTTTGGGATTAACCCTTCATTAGGAAATACTTCTTGGAATCCATGTCGGTGTTCAGAAATTTTTGAATCAAGATATGCAACACTTTCTTTGTTGTGGACCGGGGCAACAACAAGTTCAATGATGTCTTTTAAAGACATGAGCAGAAGCCAGGCTGGATCATTCAAAGGTATTCTGTGTCCAATAATGAATGGCAGCAGTCGTATGAGGGACCAATTTTCATGTGCGTTTCCTCCGATCTTCTTTTTTGAGGAAAAGGTTGTAGGCAATGGCTGAGGACAATTAGTTTTGTCAGTCCATTTATACGGAAATTGTGTGATAGCAGTGTTAAGTTCACTGAATGTGAAATATTTCTTTGAGATAAAAACACTAAAGCACAGACCCAATTCCAAGGGAACGATGCCTTCAAAATGTCAATGCAATATATCGGGTGGATAGCCAGTCACACAGTGAAAATAGCTCAGATTTTCAGTAAGAGGGCAAGCATTTTTTACACCGTAACAGTGTGTCAAAGCTGGATTTTCTTTAACAGTCAATAAATGAGTGGCATGATTTTCTTTGGTCCGAACAGAAAATGCACCTGACCTCACCTCCTTTCGTTGAAATTCAGTTCGCTCTCCAAGACAAAATCTACAAATGAATGGTCCACCAAAATTTTCCACAAGTCCACATCTTTTCTGGTTCTGTTAAAATTCAGAGTTTTTGGGTAGAAATATTTCAGTTTTTTGACAAAGTCTATAACTGTGTTTTACTCCCTGACCCAGTGATAGCAATTTTTGGTTGGTCAGATTTGCTTGAGTTGCTCAGTCCAAAGGTACGGTCACCTATCCAATATGGTATGATTGTAGCTAAAAAAAATTATTTAGCTTTTTTGGAAGAAAAATGTTAGGCCTCTCTTCTCTGACTGATTAACTGGACTTACTTCTACTCTACATCTTGAAAGAATCCAATATTCTATCTCTGGGAATTTGATAAAATGTGGAAACCAGTGTTTACTTTTCTTTTGAGCTACAAGGACCAATGATGTTTTAATTTTTTTTTTATTTATATGATTTTTGCAGTTTATTTTTGGTAGGATATGCTGGTCTTGTACACCGCCATTCTCCTTTTTTGTCTTATTTTTGTACTTCATTTTACATATTGCCCCGATGTTTCTCTTGTTATGAAGGGTTTGTCTGTCTGTTATTGTTTGTTTCTCTTGTCTGCAAAAACCACAATAAAAATAATAATCTAAAAAATGATGTATGCCCCAAAAATACAAGGGCAGAAAATAAATATTTAAGCTTGAAAAAAAAAATGTATTAAATTATTAGATGATATTAATCACAGGGATTGGTTCAAGAGTGGCATTCGTCAAACCGCTGTGAAAAGTGTACTGAAGTTTAGATTGGAAAGAAAAGTTTAATTATATTGTAGAGCCATAACCATTTGTGGAGGCAGCCTCACGCAAAAGGGTTAAATCATCTTCTGGGCTAGAGTCTGCTGTGGGAGCTGGAGGCTACTGAAAGAAAAAGGAACAACTGTGATTGGTTGTTTTAGATCAGTAAAATGGTCTTGTGGAAGGAACTTCAGCTGTCAGTATGAATTTTATAGGTTTTCAAAACAGGTTATGCTGTTTATTTATAGTGCTAGCAATGAGTTTAGCCATAATAGTATTTAAACATTTTTTAATAACTTTTAATAAACAGTGAATTAAAAATGGAGAGATTTAACCATGAAAGGAAGAATGTTTTGAATCAGCTATCAAGCAGCACGTGAGAATTAGGTTGCTAGTTCCTATTGTTCTGTAATAGTTTATTATGATACACTTTAGTTGTTCATTTTTATTGGACTTATTTTCTCGACTTTATCTTATCTTCATCTGAGTACAATGCAATTTAGAATACAGGAAATAATAATAAATGTAATTTAAGCAACAAACAGCCTGCTTTTTGTTTAAATGTAATTCACAGCACACCTTATTCTGCTAGTGACTGCTACGAGAGCTAGAGACCCGACTACATGCAGCTTTGTGGCCGGAAGAGCTGGAAAAGTGAATAAGGTTTTGCTGTGGTGAGAACTGGGTCTTGTTTGATGCCTGTTGCTGCGACCCTACGCTGGAAGTGAGCCGGGTCTTGTGCGGGATAACTGAGATGTTGAGTGAGGGTGAGCTCGAGGCTTTGTAGATCTAATGGCTGCCCTGGCGACTGGACTGGATTTAGGAGTGAGGTTGATAATATGCAGGATCCTCCACGAGAATGGATCGTCAGAATTAAACAGTGTTTAATTTAACCTAAAAATACTTTCCGATTGGAAGATGTTGGCAAGTGCGGTTGAGTGGGTAGCGATGAAGGAGTGAACCTAAGGCCAATTTAATGGCTGAGATCGAATGCAAGAAAACACGGGTACGTCGGCTGTGACTATTTATACACATGTAATGAGCTAGTTAGGATGATTAGCTAAACGAGCTACACCTGTGCCTAATTGACAGATCGTCTGATCTCGCTCCTCCCGAACGTCGTTAATAAAACATAATGTGGAAGTGCTGCGTTGTTAATTCAAAATATTGGACAAAAGGAGAATATCAGTGTGAAGAAAATCAGTGTAAAAAGTCAAATTTACTTGATTAAAAACCTTGAAATTATACTAAAGTATTAAAAAAGTAGTATTTTTTCTGACAGGCATACAGCAGTAAGCAATGGCGGAGGTCAAACACATATGTAAATGGAGTGCAGCAATCAAAATTAAACAACTTTTATTTTTATCAGATGAACACAAACTAAGATCTAAATCATCTAAACTAAATCATCTTTCTTTGTAAAACAAATATGGGACATCCAAAAATGACACTTCAAAAACTACAAAGTGAATATGACACGATAGGCATATATAAGATGATTACAAATACTTATATTTTAAACTTGACTGTTGTGTTTACTTTGTGTGCTTTGTAGTGGTCCTGCCACTTGCATTAACAGACTAAAAAATGTTTGCTTGTGTTTATCTGTAGAAAGAAAGTCTGGGACGACATCTTAATTTTTGAAGGAACTATCACTTTTAATAACGATGTGATGCAAAGGTTAGAAACATGTTCCAATCAGAATGCATGGAATGTCATAGAATTAAAATATTTTGAAAGGCCACTTTTATTGTGCTTTGTCTACATCACTGTCTAAAAGGATAATTAATCTTATTTGAGCTTTTTCTCAGCAAATATTGCCACATAATTAATTGCGACTAATTATAAGAATTAATGAGAAAACCATGTACATATTAATTGAGAGTCCAAATTCCTACTCAATGTGTTATATAGTGACATATTATTAATACAACTTATCCACTACCTGTGTCACGGTGTGGTTTAGAGAAAAGGAGCACTCAGCGAGAATATAAAGTTAACGATTTTAATTATGCACATATACAGAAATAACACCTCAAGCAGGTAGGCAGACAGGCAGATAAACGAAACCACATTAAAACATCAACGAGATGGGACAAACAGAACTGAAACCACAGGACTTAAATACACAACGTAAATACTTAGTAAACAGAGACACAGCTGAACACAATAAGACATTAACTAAAAGTAGGTCACATGGCACACACAAAAAAAAAAAAAGTCCACTTGTGACAACTTGGTAAGAACATCAACAATGTACACTTTTGTTGAGATTTACTAAGATTTTTTTAAAAAACAATAATTCCCACAAAATTCTTAATTAGATTTAAATGTTAATCAAATGTTTAATCTTGTGCATTCAGCCAATGTAGTGCACAGGTAATGTCTCTGTTAAACAGAAAGAATAGTTCATCTTTTTGGGAAGAAAACACAACTTTGCTACCTCAGATTCCCTAAAATAATACTTAACCCTTTGAGCTCAGCAGCATTTTTGAGATTTTTGCATACCTCAATTTAAAACGGTGCCATAATCACATATTTTAACCAAATTTTAACAAACGGGAGAAATAATTATATAAATGTGTATATATAAAATATTATTTATTATATAAAATATATAGAGAGATTTTTGTTTTCATAATTTTATGATAAGCACAAATAATCAAATTTTCAATTTAAAAAAAGCTTTTGTTTTGAAAAGTTTTTTGAAAGTTATTTAGATTTTAATTTATTTTTATTTTGAAAAATGTATTTTAAAATGTTAAATTGTTAACGTTTTATGCCTTTAATTAAATGCCACAATTTTTGCTAATACATTTGTTGTAAATCTTGAATCCATAAAAATAAATAAAAAGAATAAATAATAATAAAAAAGCATTGTCAGCTGAATTCATTGTATTTGTTTATTTTTACAATAATAAAGGACTATTATTTTTATTTTTTTATTATTTAAATTCAAACCATTATTTGATTCTGGACAAATGAATTTAAGTGTATCATTAAAAAGCACATTTAAAAAGTAGATATTCAAATTTGTTGCAGCTTAAACTATTGCTCCCCTGCTACAGTTACAATAATGTGTATGCTACTTTGTAATGCTACGGTTGCACCAGTTCCCTGTCTGCCGTTCACTATGAGTTATGTCAATAACAGACTGCGGGGTTCTTGCTCGCAGCCCTGATTTACTGAGTTCACATCTAAGTGAAGATTAAGGCAGTCAGACGTGGGGCTAGTTGGCTGAAATTGCGAATTAAATGCTGGCAAAAATTGGGAAACGCTGGCGAAAATTGGGAAACCTCTGCAGGGCCTTGCGGGAATTGGACAATTTACCACAGCCTTATCTTATCTTATCAAGATCCATGTGCACCCCCTCAAGCGACATGACATAAACCAAAAAAGGATCAGATTGAGCATGAAACGCACACTTCTCCGCCTAGACAAAAAGCCCAGTCTTTAGCAGCCTCTGGAGCACTCGCCTGACTTTCTGGAAAGTAGAAAATATCAATATGTCGTCCAGGTAGACATATATGAATTGATCGATCATATCTCTCACGTCATTAACAAGTTCCTGTAAAACCGCAGACATTTGATAATCCGAACAGCATTAGAATATTTTCACGTGCCCAGTATTAGTATTAATAGCGGTTGTCCACTCATCCCCTTCTTAATGTGAATGAAATGGTAAGCATTGCACAAATCCAACTTGATGAAGACGGATGCTCCCTGCAACCTCTTGAAAGCTGAAGACATCAAAGGCAAAGGATAAGTATTCTTTACCGTTCAATCCTTTGTAATCAATGCAAGGTCACAGAAATCCTTCTTCGCGACAGAAAAACCCCTGCCCCTGCTGCAAGAGAATCAGAAATGCTCACCTTGCTCATTTTGAGTTGTACCCTATTGTGGTAGCAGCCTTTCTGTGGGGGAACGAGTAGTATTCTAAAGGCATCTTAGTGCATTGTGAGAACGAAGCAGTCGTTCAGTGCATTAATAATGACCGCTCCCGTTCTCCCACCCTCACGGCATTCTTGAGATGCTTAATATGGGTCTCAGTTTGTGACCAATTCGTAATGACTGCCAAACATGTTCACGTTGCTGAAAATTAAATAGCTGCTTTTCTGTCACGCTTTCTGTTTCAGAAATTCAGGACCCTGGCCACCAGAGGCGGAACAATTCCCATCTCCAATACCTCATTATTTAGAATTTGGAATATTCCCATAAATCATCCATTAAAACCTCTCCAGTTTCACCCAAAACCCTCCAATCTTACGTCACCACATGGAAGTGTTTTAAATAATTTTACATCTCTCATTATGTGCAGTTTCCAGACATTTCCCTCCTCTCAATTACCTCATTTATCTCTTTCTTGACCATGCCAAGGGCTTCCCAGTTGGGTGCATTAAAGGTTACCTAAGCGGTTTACAGTTTTTTCACAAGTTGTATGGGGCTCCTTTAACCGAAATTTCTAATTCTCAAATCTCCATGCTAATTAAAGGAATACCGCCCTCACACTCAATGCCATGTTTATCTTATCTTTTGGGGTTTTTTTGAGATGTTCAGAGCTTACAGTCTCTTCTAAATTCAATCCGTCTATCAAGCCCACCATCGCAGACCTAACTGTACTCGAAGGAGAAACGATCTCCTTTTTAAAATAAACAAAGAAAGACAGATCAAGCCAAAAAGGGCCATTTTTCTTAGCCATACCAGTCTGTCCTTAAGTATATGCACCTCAGGATTTCATAAGCAAACTCTGGAGGTTGGCGTTTTATAGTCCGTGATGTTTCTCAGTCCCTGCCACAGGCTCCTAGAGTCACTGTGTTGAAACTGTGACTCTAGTTTCCTCCCGTAGCGCCTCTTTGCCTCCTTTACCGCTCTGCGCATACTGTACGACGCAGCCTTGTATTCGGTCATATCCCGGTGACTAACTCCGTGTTATAGTCTGCGGAGCGGGATCTCAGAGAGTTGCGGATAGTTTTGTCTACCCACGGCTTCTGGTTGGGAAACGTCCTGATGAAGGTTTTCTCTACCGTGTCATCTGCTAGTTTCCCGATGAATCCCACCACCGCTTCCGTGAACACGTTAATGTCCTCGGAGCTACACCTGAACATGGCCCAGTCTGCGTCATCCAAAGCGTCCTGCTGTACCGGGGCTTCCTGTTTCAGCCTCTGTTTGTAAACAGGCACGAGGAAGATGGCGGCATGGTCCGATTTACCAAACGGTGGGCATGATTTTGCCTTGTAGCTCTCTCGGAAGGGTGTGTAGCAGTGATCCAGTGTCCTTTCGCCCCTGGTGGGGCAGTTGATGTGCTGGTGGAAGTTCGGCAGTTCGCGCTTGAGGTTTGCACTGTTAAAATCCCCAGCACAATGAGTGCGGCGTCCCCGGTGCAGTGACTGGTGTGTTGTGAGGTGATTGTGTAAGTCCCATATTGCAGTGTCCGTGTCCGCTTGAGGTGGAATGTAAACGGCACTGACTATGACCGAGCTGAATTCCGTGGAAGATAGAAGGGCGACATTTGATGGTCAGAAGTTCCAGGTTTGGTGTGCAGGAGCGTGAGAGAGGAACAACGCTCACGCTGTCGCACCAGCGGTTGTTCACCATTAGACACACTCCACCTCCCCTTGTCTTCTCCGACTTCATTGTTCTGTCCATGCGGTAAGCAGAGAAAACTTCGGCTGGTTGTATGGCGTGGTCCAGTACCGCTGGGTTCAGCCATGTCTCGGTGAAGCAGAGGAGGTTGCAGTCCTGAATGTCTCTCTGGAACTTGATCCTTGCCCTGAGGTCATTGAGCTTGTTTTCCAGAGACTGGACGTTGGCTAACAGGACACTAGGTAGGGGAGCACGGTGTGAGCGTGCCCTCAACCTGTTCCTGACACCGGCTCGTTTCCCTCATGGACGCCGGTGCGGGTCGCGTCCTTTTGTCTTCGACAGGATCTCGCTTGGCCAACATGGGTCTGGGTTTAAAAACGGCGAAAGTTGGGTGCATTGTACACCAATAGATATAAGAATGGCTCGGTCGTATGTAGTAATAGCCATCTTATATAAAGAAAACCATGCAGACTATTCAAAATACAAACAATTAACAGAAAAACTAAAAGTTTTGCAGGAGCGGTCGTGACGGCAGCCAAACTCAACGGCGCCATCTTGGAAAAAAAAAAAAGACACCCCAGCCTGGATACACCTGGTTCCCACCATGCCTTTCTGATAGCGAACCCTGATCGAGCATCCTTCAGCACCCCCCACAGACAGAGTGGGTAGAGGAACGGAGACATTATGTCCCTTTGCCATAACCTTTTCTGCAGATTCTATAATGTTAACGTTCCTGTCATCTTTTTACAGTGTCACCCAAAACAGCGGCAGCTTCAGGGGCAGGCTTACGAAATCAATGAAAGAGTGTAATTCATATTTCCTTTTAGTGATTCAAGGTACAGTAGTTAATTTTAATAGCTGTCCACAGAAATACGCCATGATTATCAAAAAGTCATTGCTAAAAACAAGCCCAGTACTTTTGAATTATTAACATTTTTTAAATTAATTATTTTTAATGCAGAATTGTATATGAATTAATCAAGATTACGTGCAAAGTAAATCTCTTGCCAACAGGCATGCTCATTCAAGTAAATTATATATATGACTGTTTGTTCTCCTTAATAGTGAAACGCCACCCTCTGCGAGAAGGATCCTGAGGCTGTCATCATCGTTGACTCCATCGTCCGACACGTCCGCGCCACCGCGGTTAAGTATAAGGTTCAAACACACTGTTTTCCAGGCGCTCGTGTTAAGGATGTCTCTGCACAGGTGCCGGAGATCGTGACAGAGGGGTGAACGACATCCGGCAGCGGCAGTCTGAGGTTCTGAAGAGGGACGTGAGGAGCCTGGTGGAGGGAATCCGCAGCGCCGCGCCCGAGACGCAGATCATCATGTCCGGACCGCTTCCCACGCTCTGTCATGGAATAGAAAGGTTCAGTAGACTTTTTGGTTTCAATGAATGGTTGTCTTCATATTGTAAAGAACAGAAGCTGCTCTTTGTTGATAATTGGGATTCTTTCTGGAAGCGTCCTAGGTTCTTCCTTGCGGATGGTCTGCATCCCAACCGTGCCGGAGCAAAGCGTCTCCACCGCGTTACACTCTATTTGACTAGTAAGTAACGAATCACACGACAGCAGCTTTGACAATATGCCATGTAATGTAAATGTTAGACCCGAGAGTATGATTACCCACATAGAAACTGTGTCTGTCCCGCGAAAAATCAGATATATCAGTAAATCCTGCACAGGCCTTTGAAATAACCTGATCACGATCAAAACAAAAGTTAAAACCGGTCAACAGCAGCAATATTTAAAGTTTGGTCTCCTAAACATCCGATCATTGGCGCCGAAATCTCTCATTGTAAATGAATTAATTACAGACAAAAGTTTTGACGCGCTCTGCCTGACTGAAACATGGCTGAAACCTAACGATTACATCACTTTAAATGAGTCGACTCCATCAGGGTACTTATATAAGCCACGAGCCCGCCCGGTCAGGTCGGAGGTGGAGGTGTTGGAACTATCTATCGTCAGGAGCTAAATGTTATTCAGAGAACTGGAATTAGCTATAACTCTTTTGAACTGCTCGATCTTAATGTTACGCTTATGGATGCTACAAAGAAATCTCTGTTATCTCTTTCTCTTATCTCTGTGTATAGACCACCAGGACCTTATGTAGATTTTCTTAAGGAATTTGCTGATTTTATTTCAGACTTAATAATTAATAAAGACAGAGCACTTATTATCGGTGATTTCAACATTCATGTGGACGACCCAAATAATACAGTAGGAGCTACTTTCACAAATTTATTAACATCTTTTGGGCTAAAGCAAAATGTAATCGGCCCAACTCACTGCTGTAAGCATACATTAGATTTAATTTTTTAGACCTAGATATCTTACCCTCTAAGTGACGATATCACTGATCATTTCCTTATATCTTATAAACTTTCTGTAAGTGAGATTAACCAAGCCACACCTCGTTACCAACTGGTTAGAACCATTATCCCAACCACTGTAGATAAATTCACAAATAACCTACCAGATCTATCTGACCTGCTCCATAAACCTGAGAAAGCAGATGATCTTGAGCAAATGACCAGCAGTATGTGCAGTATCTTCACTCGCACATTAGATACTGTCGCTCCCATCAAGTTAAAAAAGATTAGAGAGAATAAAAGTGTACCATGGTACAATAGTCATACACACGCTCTAAAAACAGCTACTCGTTCACTAGAACGTAAGTGGAGAAAGACTTAGCTAGAGGTTTTTAGAATTGCCTACAAGGACATTATGTGCACTTATAGACAGTCACTAAAAGCAGCCAGAGCCGAGCACCTCCATAAACTCATTGAAAGCAACCAAAACAATCCTAGATTTTTATTTAGCACAGTGGCTAGATTAACAAATGATCGGTCAGCAATAGAACGCTGCACACCCTCTCAGTTAAGTAGCAATGACTTCATACAATTCTTCACTAATAAAATAGATAATATCAGACTTAAAATAACAGAAAATCAACCCTTAACTTTGTCCTTTAGTCCAGCCCTACTCAGTACCCAGCAAATTCAGTTACAGTGTTTTGCAACCATAGGACAGGAAGAGTTACATAAACTAATCACTAAGTCTAAATCTGCCACATGTGTATTAGATCCTATTCCAACTAAATTTCTGAAAGATATATTACCAGCCGCTGGTGAACCTCTTCTAAATATTATTAACTCCTCCCTATCATTAGGTCACGTTCCCAACCCATTCAAATTAGCAATTATTAAGCCTCTGATCAAAAAACCACAACTTGATCCTAATGAACTATCTAACTACAGACCGATATCAAATCTCCCATTTATATCAAAAATATTAGAAAAAGTTGTGTCTGCGCAGTTATGCTCCTACTTAAAGATGAATGACGTCTATGAGGAGTTTCAGTCAGGTTTTAGACCGCACCATAGCACAGAAACCGCATTAGTTAAAATCACTAATGACCTGCTCTTATCCTCCGACCGAGGCTGCGTCTCGCTACTAGTTTTATTGGATCTCACTGCTGCATTTGACACTATAGATCATAATATTCTCCTGGAGCGTTTAAACACCGCTGGTGTACAGGGACAGGCTTTAAAGTGGTTTAAATCATACGTATCAGACCGTTATCAATTTGTAGATATAAACGGAGACCGCTCTAGTATAATGCCTGTAAAGTGTGGTGTGCCTCAAGGATCAGTTTTAGGCCCCTTACTGTTCTCGATATACATGCTGCCCCTGGGGAACATTATTAAAAAGCACAGGGTTAATTTCCACTGTTATGCAGATGACACACAGCTATACATTTCATCTGAGCCTGATAAGTTATCAGAAATGTCTAAATTAACAGAGTGTGTTAAAGACATAAAAGACTGGATGACTAGAAATTTTCTTCTATTAAACTCTAATAAAACAGAGGTGCTTCTTATCGGACCAAATTCATGTTTACAGCAAATTTCTGAGCTCAAACTACAATTAGATGGATGTGATATAAACGTTACTCCGACAGTTAAAGACTTGGGTGTGATATTGGACAGCAACCTGTCCTTCGAACACCATATCACTCATGTTACAAAATCTGCCTACTTTCATCTTAGAAATATTGCTAAACTCAGACACATGCTCTCTCTCTCTCAGATGCAGAAAAGCTAGTTCATGCGTTCATGACATCTAGACTGGATTACTGTAATGCGCTGCTCGCTGGTTGTCCAGCATCTTCAATAAACAAGCTTCAGTTAGTGCAGAACGCAGCCGCTCGAGTTCTTACCAGGACAAGAAAATATGATCATATAACCCCAGTTTTATCCTCCCTGCACTGGCTGCCTGTTCATTTCCGGATTGATTTTAAAGTACTGTTACTGACCTACAAGGCTCTAAATGGTTTAGCCCCCATTTATCTGACCAGCCTTCTGTCTCGCTACAACCCGTCATGCTCTTTAAGATCTCAAAACTCAGGGCTCCTGGTAGTTCCTCGTATAGCAAAGTCTACTAAAGGTGGTCGAAGTGCGTTTTCACATTTGGCACCCAAACTCTGGAATAACCTTCCTGCAAATGTTAGGGATCAGACACACTCTCTCAGTTTAAGTCTAGGCTAAAGACATATCTTTTTAGCAAAGCATACTCATAAAGATTCACATAAACCTATGCTACAGTACATCGTGATTCCCAATAGTATGAATGGCTGCTACGCTAATTATCCTTTTGTCTCTACCATCTAGTTACCGAGCCTCTCCAGTGGACCCAGTGAGGAGATGACCTTCCTGCGATGACGTCGAGAAAAACTTAACCTTCCGTCTGGACTAATTCTATCTTGAACTTTCTGCATTATATTTCATCCTGCTGTGTAGTGATTTGCTTTTGTCTGTGGAATGATTTGCTTTTGTTATGTAATAATTTGCTTTTGTGAAGCTGCTTTGGAACAATAGCCATTGTAAAAAGCGCTATACAAATAAACTTGAATTGAATTGAATTGAATTGAATTGAAACACTCCACACTCTTCCAGAGATGTTCCCCTCACCTGTAACTCCACTAAAAAAGATGGGAACAAGCAAGTGAAGCAATGCTGCACATCCTTGAAGTAAGACGTGTATTAACTTTATGCATCTAAAACAGAGGGAGTACATAGAGGAGTGGTTATGCAATGCTTATTTTTTTGTTTTGTCCTTTAAGGAGAGACCCCTCTCCTGTCTCGTTCTGTGTCTGATAACAACTCCATGCTGGCCATTGGTGCAACGCCTGTTATATACCTCCATGAGGGTGTGCTCTACCTTATGGCTTACTATTATGTTCACTATTTCATTTGATTTACCAAGTGTGTTGCAACTCTTCTGTTTGTGCTTCAGACAGAAGTGATTTCAGATGCAATCCATGGCCGTGATGTAACATATCAATATGATGCCATTTCTGAGTGGAAAAAGTTCATTGTGGAGTAGTGGAAATGTGAAATCATTCTTCTTGACGAGTAATGGTTCACAGCAGTTGTTTTCAAGTTCTTATGGCAGTTGCTTTAAATCTCAGTGATGTATCTATACATCAACCAGGCTTTGTTTCTAGGCCTTATAATTATTTATATTTGATGCAATGGATTGCAGTTTTGGACAGTCATTTTTGTTACTCGTACAGTTAAGAGTTAGTAAAGAAAGTTTAAGACCAACTAAAGGTTTGACTATTTTTGTTAAGATATATATATATAATATATATATATACGTATTAAGACCAATGTATAATGTGTGTGTGTGTATATATATATATATTTGATATAATATTTGCATATATATATATATATATATATATATATATATATATATATATATATATATATGTATATGTATATGTATGTATGCTTGTTACACTTAGGATTATTGTTGATGTCTCTAGTAATTATGTCTCTGATTTTAAACTAAAAACTATTTTTTTATTTATTCAACATGTTGAATGCCTATTAAGACTTGCATATTTGTGCATAATGTTTGGACCCGAATACTTAGGTTATCTTCTATTTATGTGTCAGAAATATCATGAGCATTTATAATTTTTGCTGATTCGTGTTCAGCTGCTCTTAATGAATGTATTCTTTATATTAAGTACATTTGAATCATCACAGTTTTTTTCTGTCTTCAGTGTCCAATTTCCGTTTGATTGGGAAGGGGCAAAATTAATACACATAGATATTTTATTTATTTGCATAAAGTTTGAGTAAATATATTTTATAAAACATATTTAAGTGTATTTGCTTGCAAATTATGTAAAAAATTGCACTGATTAAATATTTGAATAAATTAAATTATATTCACAATAATTAAAATATGTACAGAAATGTAATGTTAACAAATATTAAACAATGTTAAAATGTAATATATTTGCATAGTCTAAAATCACTACATATAAGGGAAATATGTATATTTAAATATTGCCAATAAAATGTATGTAAAAATTGTTAAAAAGTTGTTGAAATCAAATATTTCAATATATTTCAAAAGAATGCGTTTAACTACCATTCAAGATTAATCAATCAGTCATAGTAATCACCACCAGTCCATATTTGAGTGCGGGCTTCCGGCTGAGACGCTAAAACAGTGTTACACGTGAGTAATACACGTGAAGCACCCCAGAGAGAATGTCGGTGCATTATGACGTCACAATGTATAAACTACTCCCGTGCGTTCTGAAGATCACTTTAGTTCAGTGAAAATCCGAGCGAAGACGATCGCGTGAGCTTCAAAGTCTATTCACACAGTCCACAATTTTTTCGCAAGTTTCATTGCGAGAGATACAGCAAGTCAACACGCGTTTCTCCCGCGTTTGAGTCCATGGAGCTCAACTCCAGCAATTCGGTGTCAGCAGATGATCAGCTGATGTTGAGTGACTTTCCACAGACAGCTAGAGAAAAAAGCGCTTCAGAACAAGAAGAGGCTTCTCCTGCAGCAGCCCCTATGGAGAACAGCCCAACAGGTTAGAACAATTAGCATACAACATTAACTATATGCTAAATTAAATTAACAATAGTAAAAATTGTGCAAAACAAAACAAAAAAAAACCTTAATTAATTCAATTAATTAATTTAATCTAATGCAGTACATCTGTCACATGTTACCTTATTGTATTGTTCTTCATGGTTTCTGCCTCAGAATTTGACATACATTTTGTGTTAGTAATTTCTTTTACCTTTTTATTTCTTTGTTTCTCCTTTTCCTAGAAAAACAAATCAATAAGAGCAAGAAAAAAGGCATGCTTGCATTCTTCCGGCGAATAAGGAAGGCTATAAAGCTTTGCACCCTATGTTGCTGCCGGGACAACATATTGCCCCCATTTCCATGCGATGATCCAGCAGATCTCCAGCCAGGTTTATCTGCCCTTGAATGGGCGTTATCAATCGATCCATGTCCATCTGGTATTGAGCTGACAGTTAGCACCAATCCGGCTGATCCTGAGGTGACATCGGTCTCTGGACCATCCAGTCTTGAAGTGACATCTGACAGTGATCAGGCTGATCCGGAGCCATTGCTTGTCCCAGGTCCATCCAGCTTTGATTTAAAGTTAACTCTGGATCCAGTTCGATCCAAACTGGTTTCTGAGACGGTAAATGTCCCAGGATCGTCTACTCTTGATGTAACACCTATACCAAGTCTATCCAGTATCGAGATGAACTCAGATGTGGATTCAACCGAGTCCAAGCCGCCATCTGTCTTAGGTCCATTCACACTGGATTCTGAGATAACACCTGTCCCAGGTTCATCTGATTTTGAGGCAGCTGTTGGTAAGTCTACTGTAATTTTTATCTGTTTTACTTTACTTTTATGTACATTGTCTGCTCTTTTACACTTATGCCTAATTAATATTATGCTTCTGTCTAATTCCTTTTATAACATTCTTCATTTAGCATGAGAATTGATAGTTCTAATATTTTTTTAGGATTTTTTTTTGTTTTTTTCATACATTTATTTTGTATTTATTTTTTTAAAGGACTAGGTAAAATGTAGTGTGACAGAACACAAGTTTTTCTTTGCATCAAGCCTTGTAGTTTAGAATGAACTTTATGTATATTCTTTCATTATGAGAAATCCACAAGATGATTAAACATACGTGTCCCATTTAACCTGTTGTCTCATCTAACATCCGTATTCACCCAGTGCTCTTCTTTCTTCATGATGTCTAGACTCAGTATTTGACTTACAGTTTCTGATTCTTGCTTTTTTGTAGAACAATTACCAAAGAGGAAGAAGATAGGCATCTCTGCATTCTTCTGCAGAACATGGAGGGCTGTTAAGTGTGCTGCCCTCTGCTGCTGGGAAAAGGGACAACCTGACCCGTCAACTGACCTGTCATTTAACCCATCATCTGACCCATCACCTGAACTATCACCTGACCCATCACCTGACCCGTCATCTGACCCAGGCCCATCCAGACTGAGTAATAAGCCAATGCCTGCCCCACATCAGTTTGGTTGTGAGCCTGTTGGTAAGTTCTCATTATTATTAATACTGTCACCACTTTTATCATAGTTGTAATTTTACTTCTCCTTTTGGCTGTTTATTTACGTACTTTTGCATTTATGTTCCTGAAATTTATCAGTATTTACATATAGCCAGGAGCTACTTTTATAATTTAATTAATATACAATATTTTACTAAGGGACAAAATACAAAAACTGTTGACATGTCCTGTTAGAGCTAAAACATTCCATATAAAAGTTTAGAATTAATTTAAATGTCATCTTTAGGATGTTGAACTTAAGTGGACCATTTATGCAATTGTCCAGGTTGTATCACCCAGTGATCTTCTTTGTTCATGATGTCTAGCCTCAGTATTTGACTTATTTTCTGAGAAAAAACAAGGAAGAAGAAAGACATTCAACATTCTCCATCTTGTTTCCTCCTTGGCCCCAGATTCATGTCGGGTTAACCAGGACATCCACCTGATTCTCTGGTCCCCTGAGGTATTATCACAGATCCACCTCCATCTTGTTTTGAGGTGACAGTCACAGCACATGACCCAGCAAAGTCCAGCCTCAGGTCACACTTGTGAGGTCCAGCAGAGTTGAGTTGATGACTGTCACAGGACCATCTAGTGAGGAGATGATGCCTGTCTCAAGTCTACACAGTCTCAAGCTGACAGTTGACATGGGTTTGAATGTTTCAGAGCCAAAAGCCATCCCAGGTTCATTCAGTTTTGGACTGACTGCTGACAAGGGTCTGGATGTTCCTGAGACCATCCCAGGTTCCGTTCTTGTTCAGACACCTGCTGTGGATTTGACTGATCCCCAGCCATCATCCAGCTGCAGGCTGACACCTGAGACTGATCTGGACAGTTCTCAGCAAAAACCTGTCCCAATCCTAACTGGTTTTGGCCAACTGCAGAGTGAGTCTTAGTCTTAGGGTTTTTGTAAATTACTTTTCATATTTTTCCTTACATATAAATAATTTTTTCTGGTTCCCTGATATTGTTTAAATAACGTTTTTGTCTGCCTTTTGGAGTTCAGGTAAGATTAATTAAAAGAAAGTAGTGCTCATCTGTTTGCATGTTTTCATTTTCAGCATCACTTTCGTCTCATTATGATGTGGGAGTGAAGCTAGGAGAAGGATGCTTTGGTTCTGTGTATGAGGGACTCACAAATCCAGTGGCCAGAAGGTAAACTACTTGTGCTTTATTTGCAAAACATTTTGTCTCTTTTATTTTATCTTTGTTTTGTCCTCAGTTGTGTTACATAAACTCTTTTCATTTTTGTGAAATTTTGATTATTTTATTTTTATCAAACATGTTTAAAACTATTTTCTCTTTGCAGGTTGCTATCAAATTTCTACCTAAGAAGTTCTGGAACAAATTTATTAATGTGGTAAGTTAGCAAAATAATATATTATACAGTATTGTTGTATTTACATTCATCTCACATGGTTCAGTATTCCAATATTGAAATAAACAGTAAAGCTATTACTTTTGTATTTCTCTGCCTGGATCTACAAAACTACTGTCAGAAGTGGCTATAAATGTGATCGTGCATGAACCTCCAAAAAGCCCTACATTGTGCAAATGATCGAATGGTTTGATCAGCCAAGTCAGTTCGCCATAGTTATGGAATATCCGCATCCATGTGAGACCTTGCAAGCATTTACCATGCGCCATGGAAATCGCCTAGATGAATCTGTGGCACGTGGCTTTAATGCGACAGCGGTGCTTGCAGCCAAACACTGCATTGAACAGGGTATTTTCCACAATGACATCCAGATGGACAACTTGCTGGTCAACACAGAGACACTGCAGCTCAAACTAATAGACTTTGGCTGTAGTCAACGTATTAACATGTCTTGTTCTGAAGGTGAGTAGACCCGATGCCATATGTCAAATATTATACATGATTCAAAGCTTATTATCTCATGAGACTAATGGCTCATGCAAGACTTTAACAAATGAATTGACAGAACTCCGTTTATCTCTTGTTTCCAATACAGATCATCAATATGCAGTCAAATCAACAGTCTGGTCTTTGGCTACAACACTTTTGGAAATAGTATGGAAAACAGCCCATAAGTGATTTTCTCTCCAATGCACATCATCCTTTGACTCCAAATACTTCCACTGGTGAGTCTACAGCACACATCAATAATACACACATTAAGTCTTGGTACAATATCAGAGTACAATATCAGAGTGTTTACAGAATATCAATGACAAATTAACAAATGTAAATGAAGTGTACACAGGAGATTGTCCTTATTTAAAACTGAATACAATACTAAACACTATGGTTTTTTTTTATACATTTTCCTATATGACATTCATGTACTGTGCTGTCATTAAAGAGAGTGTGCATGACTAACCAGCTTTTCCTCTTTAAAAAACTGTACAGAGTTCAGAGATCTAATAGAGCAGTGTCTGGACAGGCATCAAACCAAGAGACTAACCTTAGAGGACATTTTAGAACATCCTTGGTTTAAGCAGGACTGAAGGAAGGTAGAGGACTAAATGGACCTTTCCTGTGGCATTGAATATCTACCTGTATTATGGAGGTGACTTTTTGCCGAGGCAAGATTCTAGAAATATTTTTTCTCCAAGAAATTCTAGATAATAGGATGCATTCTTAGGGGCTTACAGATGAAATAATCCAGGCCAAATTTAAGTGACATTAGATGAATGTGGAAAGTTCAAGGTTTGAATTTGAAAACGTAATTTAGAGGAACTTGACAGAAAATTCCCAGGAAGACTGTATATATATGCTTCTCCTCCAGGTCAGTGTGTTTCCTGTATGTTTCAGTTCCCCAATCGCTGTTTGTGGTGTGAAATGCTCCAGTGTATCCATGTTTAGATCCAGGTTCTGTCAAACAGAAAAAGTCAAGTCTCAACCAAAGTCAATCTCAAAGCTTCCTAAGCATTCGTAAATGCTATAACTGCTTCGATCTCCGTAGCTCGCCATGTTGTCAATAAACATCATTAGCATTTACTTACCTCCGTGACTTTGTCCATTTCATTGAAATCAGAATTTAATCACAACTAGAGGATCAGCAGTTACATTTTAATAAATATAAATAAAATCGCAGAAAGATTATTGGAGTCAGATAAAATTATGTATAAGGTCAATTACTATAATTGGAGAAAACCAAAAGTTAATAAATATTAGTGATTTTTAGCAGGCCATATGAAGAAAAGACGAACAACATATTGACCTTCGACCAGGGCCTCTGGATTCCAGTTCTCCATCCAGAATTTTGTCTTTTTAATTCTTAGGTGATTGTTTAGACAAACCCTGACGTGGTGATTAGTTTGGCCAGAGGGCAGCTCCTGTCACCTAACGCAAAGGTATCATGTCAATTCAAGAATATTAATTTTAAATTTCATACATTACTTGGCAGCTACCAGTGGATGGAATAGAAGTCTCATTTAGATAAGTCACCCAGAGTCCTCTGTCTTCCAGAGAAACCACTAGTCCTCTAGAAACAGAACCTGAACCCAGGAGACTCAGGAGACTTTCATTCTGCTGTGTGTGGCAGAGTGAGGCTGACTCAGGGTCTGTGTGTCAATGTTAGTAGAGCTGGTGGGCGCCACCCCATACTTCCTAGAGAACTCTCTGGTGAGTATCATTCAACCAACTCTAGAAAAGATGTATCCAATCACTACTTGTTACAATTCCTATTGCCTTAATTGTCTTATTGCCTTCTTAATGCTTATTGCCTCTGGCTTCTCTGTTACAGTTACAGCCCTTTTCAACTCTGTC